>NC_139705.1:52316054-52358554 GCF_964188405.1 Protomyctophum parallelum | reverse complement strand
ATACGCCAGCTTGGCTCTGGTCCATAGCCTTACTGCTTCCATTCTGCCCTGCAGTAAGGCTATGGGACTTTCTCAAATCGAAATCAGACCAGCCTCTCCTCTTTTGTGGAAATCTCACGAACGTTTGGCCTACTCACCAATACAAAGGCGGGTTGTGTCAATAGAAAGACTACTTTCCTTAGTGGACGCACTCTGAGCCCCCCACCACACGTATAAACGTGGATTTTTGTTTACGTGAACACATACATACGTGAACACATACATACATCGGTGTACAGTTTGTACACGGACATTGCTGGTTGTAGGAGTGGTTGCGCCACTCAAAAACAGCAGATCTACAAGCTCATAGCGCGGCACTCGGTGCCGCGCTATGAGCTTGTAGATCTGCTATTTTTCAATAGCTAAAGTATAACATAATGCTTAAAACAGCAGAATAGATGAATACTACTTGACTCACACGAAGAGCTCTCCTGATGAGGAAACGAGCCAGGAAACTATCGTGATACGGTTCCACTTTGAGGATCTGTGTGAACAGGTGAGAACAGATACATGATGAAAGCAGGGTGGTAGATCATTGATTGATTGATTGATTGAAATATTATATAACAGTTTGCAGAATTACAGTATACATTTTAAGCACAAACTCAATACAAAGACTGTTAACTGTGAGTGGACGACCCAATTAAGCATTACACTTGTTTACAACAGGGTCCACATTGTTCAATTCATCAAAACATTTAGAGACGTACAAATAGACACTTCTATATAGTTAAAGAACAGAACAGGAATTCATCATAAAGGAAGCAAAAAGGGAAAAGAAACATATACAGTGAGGGGAAAAATGGGGGGCGGGGGGGATTCAGATTTTACGGGGGCCAGTTTCGAATTGCAGCCGTCCGTAGGTGCCCTTTGAGAGCGGTGTAGAAGGAGTCAAGGGATTCACATGTCTTAATGACTGTTGGTAGGGCGTTCCACATTTTGGTGGCATAGGAGCGAAAATAATTTAGTCCATTGTTTGTGCCGAACAAGCCAGTAGCCTCATATTATATTAATAATAATAATACCACATCACTGTCACTGACAAATCGTCATAATCGATCATCGAAATATTACATTCTAGGGATATAGCTTTTCTGTCTATAGGGTTTGTACTACAGCGTCTGACTCTTTGTATTGGCATTTTCAGCACCCTCTGCTGGACACATTTGCATACAGCGTGACAAAATACATACAGACAAACAGCATGCTGTGTTGTTTTTGGCAGCAAATTTTGATTTTAGTTTTAGTAGGGCCGGGACTAATTGCGATTAATTTAGATTAATTAACTACAGAAAAATTAATCGCGATTAACTACAGATAAATTAATCGCACCTTTTTTTTCACCGCGGAACGTTTCTCACTGGGCGCTTTTCTATAGTACTGAAAACTGGAAATAATAAAAAGTCACCCCATTTTGTGTTGCCTAGAACTGGAGGTCTGACAAAAAACAGTAACAATATGAAGTAAGTACAGCTTTGTGATGTCACTGAGATGTACTTGTTACTGTTACTAATTTTTTTTTCAGACCTCCAGTTCTAGGCAACACAGAATGGGGTGACTTTTTATTATTATTTTCACAACAGGTATATTAATGACAGTAAAATGTTGAAAATGAGTGGTATCCTGTAGTCACTATTCGTTGATTCACTGGGATACCAAAAAACATTAAAAAAAAAGGTTTCTCGCTGTTCTCGGGTTGAATATTGATATGCGATTAAAATGCGATTAATCTAGATTAATTAACTACAAAGCCTCTGATTAATTAGATTAAATTAAAATAGTCCCAGCTCTAAGTTTTAGTCATAGTCTCTTGAATATAGTTTTCATTTAGTTTTAGTCACATTTAAGTCACCTGGAATGTTCTAGTGTTAGTCTAGTTTTAGTCGACTAAATATCATACGTTTTTAGTCGACTAAATCTACAGTTGATTTAGTCGACTAAAATGGATTTTGGCGGGCCTTGATGCCGTCGTAATGACTGTGTCTACACTTGCTGAAAATAACCGATCTACAAGCTTGTAGATCAGCTATTTCAGCATAGTGTAAAATGACTTATACTGGATCTCTTGTCCACTAGTCCCTTCCTAACATTTTAGTCTAGTTTGTATTTGTTGACGAAATTGTCAGTATATATTTAGTCTTAGTTTTAGTCATCGTAGCTTAGTTCTCATTTAGTTTCTATTTAGTTTTCCTCGGTGGACAGAGGTAGTCGACGGACATTTCTCGTCTTAGTTTTAGTCGACGAAAAATCAACACTACTCACCAGTTCGCACATGCTTTGCGGACGCATGCTTTGCGGACGCATGCTTTGCGGACGCATGCTTTGCGGACGCATGCTTTGCGGACGCATGCTTTGCGGACACATGCTTTGCGGACTTTTTCGCACATGCTTTGCGGACGCATGCTTTGCGGACACATGCTTTGCGGACTTTTTCGCACATGCTTTGCGGACGAACTACTATAAAGGAAACTACCGGTATATACCTGCACCAGCTGCAGCAGATACTTCAGCACGTCATCGTTGGACAGAACCTCCAGCCTCCGGACCGCCAGCCTCCTGACCCGCTCGTCCATGAAGTCCACCCCCAGCAGCTCCAGCGCCACGGACAGCTCCAGCTCTCCGGGCCGCTCCCAGTGGCCCAGGAGCCAGTGGACGTCCTCCACCGCGCTGCGGTTCAGCCAGTCCACGCTGCGCAGGTACTGGGGCAGGTTGGAGGCGTAGAGGAAGCTCTCCTCCCGGAACCTCCGGAGGCGAGACCTGTCCGTGGCGGCCGGCGAGGGGGACCTGGAGGTCCGAGTGGGATCGGCCGAGAGGCGGCGATGATGATGATGGGAGGATGTGGAGGACTCATGAGGCCGTGGTGGGGCTAGCAGGGCGGCGGTGGTGGTGGATTCAGGGGGATTCGCGCCGGCGAGAGCAGCAGCAGCAGTGGTACCGGCAAGGGGGGGCCAATTTGGTGATGAAGAAACGAGGTGGAAATCCTCAGAGGAGGTGGAGGAGGAATCAAGCTCCCTCTTGGTGGTGGTGGTGGTGGTGGAGTTGGAGGGGACATCCGACCGCCTTTTAGGAGGCAGCCTCGGGGGGGGAGGTGACGTGCTGACAGCAGAGAGCGAGGAGGGAGACGCCTGCGTGGAGTAATGGAAGGTCGGGGGAGGTAAAAGAGGGGGACTGGTGCCAGGTGGTGTAGGGGGAGGAGGGGGACTGGTGCCAGGTGGTGTAGGGGGAGGAGGGGGAGGAGGGGGACTGGTGCCAGGTGGTGTAGGGGGAGGAGGGGGACTGGTGCCAGGTGGTGCAGGGGGAGGAGGGGGACTGGTGTCGGTCGCGTCAGAAAAGCGGACAGTATCCGGCGAACTCGGAGAGATACGAGAGGCCGGCGAGGACGCGGTAGCAGACGGCGCCGCCAGATCATTGGAGGAGGAGGAGGCTTCGGAGGAGGAGGAGACGCGCTCCTCCGGGCAGTCCCACAGGGAGATCATGAAGACGTCCTCCAGGTCCTTCCCTTCCAGGCGGATGTCCTCGTGGGAGCCGGACCGGCCCGCAAAGCTGTCGACGAGTGGCCAGTCCACGAGAGCCGCAGGAGCCTCGTCGACGAGCTGCGCCACGGGGACCACGTACAGGTGGAGCCCCTGGTCGGACTTCAGACACTGTCGAACCCAGAGGAAGTCGCCGAGGGAGAAGTCGCCCGTTAAGAACTCCTCCCTCCCCGAGACCTTCAGAACCAGGCCGTCCAGCGGATCACAGTCGAAGCCCTGGTCGGCCATCACCTGTCGGAAGACCTTGAGAAGGATGTCGGGCGTGTCCGTGAGGTCCACCTTCACGGTGAAGCTGATGCGGTTCAAGTGGTGGAGCGTGACGGGGAGCTTTCTGCTCAGGTGAGCCTGCAGGTCGTCGGGGACGGTGAATGCCGTGGTCCAGGGCTCCGTGGTGTAGGCCTTTTCGTCTCGGCCCTTCGGCTCCCGTCGCCAGTCCCGTCGCCTCGACGACGCCAGTTTTCTGGCGGGGGCCTCAACGGGGGCCTCGCCGTCAAGGCCGTGGCCAGTCAGCTGCACCAGACCTTTCCGCAGCTCCCGCCTCTCCTTGGAGTCCTGCACCTCGACGGACGGCTGCGTGACCACGATCCTGATCCTCGCCGAACTCTGAGAGATACGAGAGGCCGGCGAGGACGCGGTAGCAGACGGTGGTGCCGTCAGGTCATTGGAGGAGGAGGAGGAGGAGGCTTTGGAGGAGGAGACGCGCTCCTCCGGGCTCGGCGGAGGCGGCGGGGGGGAGGAGGAGGAGGAGGATGTCGTCGTGAGGCTGCAGGGGAGGACCACGGGGAAGCTGTAGCGGTCGAGGAGGATGGTGACGGCCATGGAGTCGCTCACGTTGGGGTTGGTGGCCGAAGACAACTTGTCTGCCGGGTAGGTGAAGGCCTCCTTCACCTCCAGCTCTGGGTAGGGCCACATGTGGAGGGTGTGAGGCCCCTGGCTGAGGAGAGACCTGGAGGTGGAAATATTAGATTTTTTTGTCATAGTCTTTTGAATAGTTTTCATTTACTTTTAGTCACATTTTAGTCCCCTGGAATGTCTTAGTGTTAGTCTAGTTTTAGTCGACTAAATCTACAGTTGATTTAGTCGACTAAAATGTATTTTGGTGGGCCTTCATGCTGTCTTAATGACTATTTTTCACTTGCTCAAAATTGCCGATCTACAAGCTCGCAACGCGTCGCAGCTTGTAGATCAGCTATTTTTAGCATGCAACCAATTGTAAGATGACTTATACTGGATATCTTGTCCACTAGTCCCTTCCTAACATTTTTGCCTAGTTTTTATTTGTTGACGAAATTGTCAGTAGGCCTATATTTAGTCATAGTTTTAGTCATCATGACTTAGTTTTCATTTTGTTTCCATTTAGTTGTCGTCAGGTAGAAAAAAGGTAGTCGAACATTTTTGGTCTTAGTTTTTAGTCGACGAAAACAACACTGTTTCATACAATGTACGAAGTAAACGCATATTGTAGTTTAAGGGCTCTGTTTTCGTCCATGCTAAACCCCTTATCTCTAAACTATACTTTGCCCTTTCTTACAATTTTGAAAAACATTTTTGAATAGACTTTGTATTATTAACTAGCAGCTATAGTTGAACTATTCAAAAATGTTTTTCAAAATAGATCCGCTAGTTACTATAGCTGATCTACAGTACATTGACATGTTGTGAGCTTGTAGATGTTTTTCAAAATAGTTTAAAAAAAAAGAAAAGAAAAGAAAGGGACAAAGCAGTTTAAAGATAAGGGGTTTAGCACGGACAGAAATAGTCTTGTTACTAAACTGTGGCTACACTCTAACAATTTATTAAAGGATAGCTGTTGTGATGTATCAGGAAATGTCAAAAAGAACCCAAAAGAGCATTCAGTAATGGAACGTCGTGGTCAGATATTCAGGTATTGTAACCTGCCGGAGTGAGTTGAGTAAATGCTGTTTGTGTGTAAGTTGACATTTCTTTCTGTAGGACCCAACCGCAGTCTGTTTGACAAACAGGTTTGCAGTCTCAAAGACACATGGAAGTTTACTGCAAAAAAGCTTCTTTCCCCGAAAAACCAGATACATGAACGAACAAGGAAAACGCTTTTTACAAAAATGTTTAGATTTTCATTATCGTGAGAACGATTTTTTCGCATTGCAACTTTTCAGGACTAGAAAGCCTGCTGTTTCTATTAGCTTGTATTCCCCATCGATGATGTCACTGGAAGACGGTTTCTGAACTGCCCACAGCCCTCCTATGAGACACAGACTGAGTAGGAAAAAAATGCGCCATTTTTTCATGATTATTTGTGAGGACCTATTATATGAAGATAGGTTGAAAAGTGGTGAAGTGGTCCTTTAACTCTTTCTACATGTAGAACACATGCAACAGTTTTAACAACCAAATTGATGCTGAAACTTCAAAATGACACTTCATTGAATGAAGCACCACGTTTCAGTATCAATTGCGTCGTGCACATGTATCAGAGAATGACTGATTGAATGAATACGAGGCCATGCATGCGGACATTGTGCTGTCAAAACCCAGAATTGGCCTAATTGGCATCAATCATTGGTGTCGACGAACTGATCATGAGTCAGCACCTGGTGACAATCACTGATTGGGGCGAGGCACTGAAAACAGGAAGTGTTTGTTCAGTATGAGAGCAGCAGCAGTGGAGAACACTGCATGGAGAGAAGCAGAACAACTGAAAGAACTGAAAGACAAACTGCAAACATTGAAGCTGGGAAGACCGAAACCTGAAGCCATCAAGGGGAATGCCACTGGTGCGTTAATTGTTTCTGCATTGCAGTTTATTTTATTGCTTAAATTTGTTATAAAAGTTATTTATGTGTTTGTGCTGCTAGGCCACACTTAACTGCTATAGTAGTTTGATTTAAGTTACGCATATAGGCTTGCTTAGTCTAAATGATGATCCTTAATTGAATACTGAATATTATGAGTTAAAACAACCTGTTTATTTAGATTACTGAAGTGACTAGTGATTCAGTCATGTAGGTTACGTTAGTAACTTTGGTTATTCAAGTGAAATGAGTGAATTTCAGTGATTTATTTTGTTTGATTATGCCACCTTACATAGTTAATGACAGCTTGTATTTTGTTTTTGTCTTTCTCTGTTTAAGGTTTTCAACCTAATTCCTAATGCAACTGTACTTACCTGTACCACTACCAATTTACCAAAGTAAAAACAGACAAAAGAGGAAGGAAGTTGTCTTTTTGAGTTGACCACAGTTCCCCCTGTCGGCTAAGCCGTTTTTCAAGTTTGGGCAGAAAGGTTTCTGGAAAAAATCCCGAATAACTTGACAGTTGAAAACCAACAGTGTGCCAGCTTGTTGATCAAAAAGAACTCATCAGTCCAGCAACAGGACAAGAAGATAAAAGGCTTCAGAAAGTCCAGCAGAGGGAGCTGATGAGAAGGGTCACAAACAACAGAAGCACCTGTGGAAAAAGTTCAACTTCCAAAATCAACAAACAACCTGAAAAGGAAAAACATCTCACTGATCAAAATGGCGGAGGATGTTCTTGGCAAGACAGTTGAACAGTTAAAGAAGGATAGGACTGTAGCCAAGAGCTGCTTCACAAGGCGGGCTAACTACCTCACCAGGAAAGCAGACACTTTATATGAGTCAGAGCTCAGAGAAGAATACACAAAGTTATCTGCTGATGCACGGAGGGTCATTGAAATGAATGATGATTTCAAGACTGGCCTACTGGCAGAGATTGAAGCCAAGGACGCAGATGGTGAAGACGCACAACTTGACGAAGATCAGGAAGCAAGCCTGGAGAAGGTCGTCAGTGACTGTGAGGAAAGATTGGATGAAGTAAAAAGGCTTGTCCAAAACAACATCTGGGCCAAGTATGGACAAGATGTGATGGAGGCTGCATTCAAAGCAGCTGGAAAAGCGTGTCAAGATGGAGACAACATACCTGTGGAAAGCATCAACTGCGAAAGCTTTGAAGTCCATCTACTCGTAATGGAGAGGCTCATCAAAGAGGCATCTAAAGCTTTATCTGACTGGGAGCCATGGATCCCCACAGCAGAAGCCAGTGTCTTCAAGAGGGAGATTAAGAACATAAGAAGTGTCAGCAACGAGCTCGACTTGAGAAAAGCTGATTTTGCCAGAGCACGAAGACTTGAGTTTGAAAATCAAGTATCAGCACCAGTTGATGTGAAACCAGGTATGACAAGACATTTCATGCCGCTTGTGAAAATTAAGCCAACTAAACTGCCTACATTTAGTGGCTGCAAGAGGGAGTTCCACCGCTGGAAAAAAGACTGGGAGAGCCTGCAAAGGCAGGGAGAGCCGACTGGGTCACAAGAGGTCAAGAAGGTCCAGCTCCTTGACAGCGTGGATGAAAAGATGGCCAAAGACCAAAGACTGTCTACCTACAATACAGCTGATGACATATTTAGAGTGCTGGAAAACAGGTATGGAAACAAGTCTACCATTGCTATTGAAATAATTGAAGAGCTGGAGAGAATCCCACCGGTGAGAGGAAACCAGCCGAGGAAAGTAGTAGACTTAATTCAGACAGTAGAGAAAGCCCTCTCCGACCTGACAGACTTGGGAAATACTGGGGCCCTCAAGAACCCACTCGTGGTGAAGTCCATTGAGAGCAAGCTTCCTGATTTTGTGAAGAAAGACTGGCTTGTCTTCATGCTTGATGCCAATAATAATGTCACTCAAGATAACCATTTTGACATGCTGCTCACATTCCTAAAGAAGCAGGAGGATATCTATGAGAGACTGGACCACCTGAAGATAGTGGACAAATCAGAAAAACCCGATAAAGCAGACAGCAAATTCAACAAGAAATATGCCTCCACCAGAACCACAAAGAAAGATGACACCGACGGTGGGTGTATTATCTGTGGAGAAGAGAGGCATAAAGACAGGATTTTCTTCTGCAAGAAATTCAAAGCACTGAAGCTGTCAGAGAAGGAGACGGCTGTTAAGAAGACTGGTGCGTGCAGGAAATGCTTGGAGTGCCACAAGAAGAATGACTACTGTAAAGATAATTTCCTTTGCAAAAACAAAGACTGCAGCAGGGAAGGCTCGTCAGATCACCACTTCTTTCTCTGTCCAAACCCAAGAGGAGAAGCTAGGAGAGGCGACAACGAAAGGCCACAAAGAGACGGCAAGAACAAACACAGCCTAACAGAGGAACAGGAAAGATTCTTGAGTGAACTCTCACCAGAGGCAGCAGAAAGGTGCAGGAAAGCTTTCACTAACAAGACCTCCAAGGGAAGTTCTGAAAATGACCAGATGGGGCTACTAAAGGAAAGTGGACTGCGAGAGCTGCCTGTCTTAATGATGTTGATGGAAGTGACGGCCAATGCTGGCCAGAAGATTGGAACCCTGGTGGACCTGGCTTCAGACACCAACTACATCACCCACAAAGCAGCTGACAGGTTGAAGCTGAGGAGTGAAGAAATCACACTAGTCGTGCATGGAGTTGGTGGCATGATGACTAAAGCGGCCACAAGAAGATATCTTCTCAGGATTCGAGTCAAAACCTCCAAGGGAACGGAAAGGTCTCATGAACTTGTCTGTTATGGCCTAAATGAGATTGCTGAAGTCAACAGAGTCGTCAGACCTGAGCAGCTGAAAAGATTCTTCCCAGAGGTCGATCTCAAAGAGCTGAAGAGACCCGAGGAGATTGAGTTACTCATCAGTCACAGAGAAGGAAGACTTGCCCCACAGAGGATGAAAGCTGTGGGAGACCTTGTTTTGTGGGAAAGCCCTCTTGGAAAAACTGTGGCTGGAGCTCACCCCGATCTGTTTGAAGAGGTAAAAGTGGCTGCACATGAGTCGGAGACACATTTCGCTCGTTCCATGCGAACAGCTGCTGTCAAGTATGAGGAGATTCCAGCAGAAGGCCTCTTCAAAACAGACAAGACAGTTCACCTGGATGACACCGCCGTTGAGGCCAAGTACACAGCTGCCAGTCACAGAGACTTCCTAGAGTGGTGGAAGTGGGACAGCATAGGAGCAGCCTGTGACCCGAAGTGTGGTGGATGTCGCTGTGGCAACTGCCAACCTGGAGGAAAGGAGATGACTCTAGCTGAAGAGAAGGAGTCTGAAATCATAAAGGAGGGTCTCACTTATGTCATGGAAGATGAACATAGCAAGTCACCACACTGGGACTCAAGGTACCCTTGGATAATCGACCCAGCTTCCCTTCCCAATAACAGAAGTGGAGTGGAGTCGACCTTTCTAAGAACAGAAAAACGTCTCAGGAAAGAGCCTGAATGGTTTGCCGCCTACAAAGGTCAGGTCCATGAGATGGTTGAGCGGGGAGCTGCAAAGAAGCTCACAAAAGAGGTGATGGATAACTGGAAAGGCCCAGTATGGTACGTAAGCCACCTGGTTGCTCCAAACCCCCACTCTGTCACGACTCCAGTGCGCATTGTTTGGAACAGTAGCCAAACGTTCAAGGGAGTCAGCATGAATGATGTGCTGCTGAAGGGGCCAGATGTCTTGAATCAAATCAGAGCCGTCCTGTTCAGGTTCAGAAGAGGAGTGCATGCAGCATTGGGAGACATCAGGAAGATGTATAATTCAGTGTGGCTGGAGGAGCGTGAAATGCACCTGCACAGATTTCTCTGGAGGGACTCACAGGATGAGGAGATTGGAGAGTATGCCATCACAAGAGTGAACATCGGTGACCGACCTGCTGGATGCATTGCACAGATAGCTATGCGAGAAACTGCAAGACTCGCCATGTTCTCTCATCTAGTAGATGCACGCAGAGTCATAGAAGAGGACAGCTACGTTGATGACATCCTGACATCCCACGATGATCCAAACAGACTGGAGGAAATCACCAAGGAGGTTGAGGGAATCCTAAAATCTGGTGGATTTTCCCTGAAGCCATGGGTCCTGTCAGGGCAAAGTGGGAGGAGCGCCGGCGTAGCACCGACCCTCTCAACAAAGAAGCCCTCTGAAAATGGCAACACATTGATACTGCCAAACCAGATGAGGGACAAAGACAACAAGGTCTTAGGCATTGGATATCTGGTAGAGGAAGAGAAACTCTACATGATGACCTCAATCAACTTCTCAAAGAGAAGAGGCAAGATGCGAACAGGCCAGGATCTTTTGATGGAGGAGGTGAGAGAGAGAACACCCAATCCTCTGACCAGAAGAGAACTACTGAGCCAGGTAGCAGGACTCTATGATCCAATTGGCTTGGTCACACCTGTGAAACAAAAAGGAGCTATCCTTGTCAGAAGAGCATTCCAGGAGACGGGAAGTGGAAATCTGGCCCGAGACACTTGGGACAAGCCGCTCTCTGAAGGCCTCAGGGAGGAGGCCATAAAGCTGTTCCAGGAGTATGTACAGCTGGGACAAATCAAGTTCCATAGGAGCCTTACCCCACCAGGTTGGAAGGGAAGACCTTGGGCTATCACCTTCTCAGATGGGAGACAAGACCTACGGAGCTGTCATGTACCTTAGGTGGGAAACAGACCACGGCATTGAGGTCAGTCTAGTGGAATCAAAGGCCCCAAACCGGTCAAAGTGGGAGGCCCCAAACCAGGCAAAATGGGAGGCCCCAAAGAAGAAGAGAGCCAGGCTGAAGAAGAGTCTTCTGTCTGTAGTCTGACAAAGGATCAGACTCAAGAAAAGGAGCGGACTCAGGAGGAGCAACTTGGAGGAAAGGAAACGGTCTCAGGATGAGGTGACCTCCTTGGGTTCAGCAACCAGGAGCTCAAGTGGGAGGTGTGCTGTCAAAACCCAGAATTGGCCTAATTGGCATCAATCATTGGTGTCGACGAACTGATCATGAGTCAGCACCTGGTGACAATCACTGATTGGGGCGAGGCACTGAAAACAGGAAGTGTTTGTTCAGTATGAGAGCAGCAGCAGTGGAGAACACTGCATGGAGAGAAGCAGAACAACTGAAAGAACTGAAAGACAAACTGCAAACATTGAAGCTGGGAAGACCGAAACCTGAAGCCATCAAGGGGAATGCCACTGGTGCGTTAATTGTTTCTGCATTGCAGTTTATTTTATTGCTTAAATTTGTTATAAAAGTTATTTATGTGTTTGTGCTGCTAGGCCACACTTAACTGCTATAGTAGTTTGATTTAAGTTACGCATATAGGCTTGCTTAGTCTAAATGATGATCCTTAATTGAATACTGAATATTATGAGTTAAAACAACCTGTTTATTTAGATTACTGAAGTGACTAGTGATTCAGTCATGTAGGTTACGTTAGTAACTTTGGTTATTCAAGTGAAATGAGTGAATTTCAGTGATTTATTTTGTTTGATTATGCCACCTTGCATAGTTAATGACAGCTTGTATTTTGTTTTTGTCTTTCTCTGTTTAAGGTTTTCAACCTAATTCCTAATGCAACTGTACTTACCTGTACCACTACCAATTTACCAAAGTAAAAACAGACAAAAGAGGAAGGAAGTTGTCTTTTTGAGTTGACCACAGTTCCCCCTGTCGGCTAAGCCGTTTTTCAAGTTTGGGCAGAAAGGTTTCTGGAAAAAATCCCGAATAACTTGACAGACATTGGATGCAAACTGACCTGTGGTCAGTTTGTAGAGGACATTGGATGCAAACTGACCTGTGGTCAATGAGCAGAAGGTTGACAAAGTACAACACCTTCCCTTTCCCTTTCTGCTGGCCGTCCGGTGCCGTCTTGGTATTGGCACCACCGGCGTTGCCGTCGTTGGTGTTGACGGTGAGGCCCAGCTTGGCTCCGCGCGGCAGGTCCCTGAGCAGCATGTCGAACTCCAGCCACTCGTTCCACAGCACCTCGTCGGCGAAGGCCTTCGGAGAGGACACCACCGTGGAGAGAACCTTGTTGCCGAGGAGTACGGTGACCTCCACGTACGCGGACTGAGGGGCTTTGTCGGGGAGCGTCGGGACGTCGAAGCCCAGGAGTTTGACCCTGAACCTCCTGTGGCAGTCCCACAGGGAGATCATGAAGACGTCCTCCGGGTCCTTCCCGTCCAGGCGGAGGTCCTCGTGGGAGCTGGACCGGCCCGTGAAGCTGTCCACGAGTGGCCAGTCCACGAGCGCCGCAGGAGCCTCGTCGACGAGCTGCGCCACGGGGACCACGTACAGGTGGAGCCCCTGGTCGGACTTCAGACACTGTCGAACCCAGAGGAAGTCGCTGAGGGAGAAGTCGCCCGTCAAGAACTCCTCCCTCCCCGAGACCTTCAGAACCAGGCCGTCCAGCGGACCGCACGAGTCGAAGCCCTGGTCGGCCATCACCTGTCGGAAGACCTTGAGAAGGATGTCGGGCGTCGCCGTGAGGTTCACCTTCACGGTGAAGCTGATGCGGTTCAAGTGGTGGAGCGTGACGGGGAGCTTTCTGCTCAGGCGAGCCTGCAGGTGGTTGGGGACGGGGAACGCCGTGGTCCAGGGCTCTGTGGCATAGGTCTTTTCGTCTCGACCCTTCAGCTCCCGTCGCCTCGGTGACGCCAGTTTTCTGCGCGTGAACGTGAGCTCCCCCAGCCTGTCGGGCGCCTCGCTGTCGAGGTCGTGGCCAATCAGCTGCACCAGCCCTTTCTGCTGCTCCCGCCTCTCCTTCGAGTCCACCTCGGACGGCCGCGTGACCACCATCCTCGCCGTCATGCGTCCGGTGGCGTCGCGCGACCATGGAATGTCTAACGTCCTTAGGATCTGATAGTCGTCGTAGACCTCGTACCAGTCCTGAGCCCTGGCGTAGAGCAGGATGTACTCTTCAGGGTCCAGCAGCCCCTGTGGGTCAGGAATCCAGTTCTGCTTCTGTGCCTGCAGACCAAACAAATGATCAGCAGTGAAAAAGTACTCCAAGGTTTTACTTAAAAGGCTTTCTTACCTCTCGTTGCACCAAAGTGGTCTAGGTGTTATTTTGTGCAAAAAACGCATTATTGGCTATTTCCCCTACCCCACCATGAGCCCTCAATGGGGCACTGGGTTTTAGTGCTAATTCGCTTATTTCCATCGCTCTAAAATCTTTTTTTGTATAAATCCTCTCTTCATAATGTCAACAGTATGTGTAAAGTCACACTTTACTCCATAGTAACCCAGTTGCTGTGTTCCAGCCGTAAGTCTCGTGTATCGCCAGACCTCACGAGACGTTGTGAGCTCCATGCAAGTGGATGGAGCTCACGAAGTCTCGAGCGATGGAAAAAAAGCTAATTTAATAGCACTAAAACCCAGCACCCCATTCAGGGCTTGTGGTGGGGTAGGGGAAATAGCCAATAATACCTTTTTTTGCACACTCCACTACATCTCAGAGGCTTTTTACTACTGCACTACATTTATTTTAAAACGTTGGCTACTACCGGTAATTACTTTGTAGATTTTGATTATTATTATTACTAGGCCCACAAAACATAGGCTACAGTAACACGAATCACTTCAGCTCCATACATTTAGACTATTTGAAAATAGCTCACAATGTGTTGCAAACTTGCGATGCGACGCATTGTGAGCTTATAGATCTGCTATTTTCAAAAGATTTGTAAACATTTTAAAAACTTTAAATGGGGCATTCTGCACAATGAGTAGGTTTACTTTTGGTACATTAAAGGGATTGTGACATAAAATAAAAGTTATTGTAATTGATCTAAATGTTGGTGTTCAGTAGATTTTCTGTTGTCTGGGGTTTTCTGGCTCAAACGGGTCACAGGTGCTCTGATTTTCCAGCAGATGTCACTGTTTTCACTGTTTTCACCGTTTTGCCTGTTTTCTTTGCATCTCAAAAGGCTCCATAGAGACAGATAAAACCCCGGTGTTCACCTGCATGTAGAGGCGGAGCCGCAGCTCTCTGACGTTGCACCGGGCCGGCAGAAGCACCTCCAGATCACCTGGACCGGTCCCTACGGAACCAGAACCACCACCACTGGACCGCTGCTGTGGCAGAACCACCTCCAGATCACCTGGACCGGTCCCTACAGAACCACCACCACTGGACCGCTGTGGCAGAACCACCTGCATGAGATCTGGACCGGTCCCTACGGAACCAGAACCACTGGACCGCTGTGGCAGAAACACCTCCAGATCACCTGGACCGGTCCCTACAGAACCAGAACCACTGGACCGCTGTGGCAGAAACACCTCCAGATCACCTGGACCGGTCCCTACAGAACCACCACCACTGGACCGCCGTGGCTGTGGAGGAGGTCCTCCTCCTCCCGGCCCTCCTGGGACAACAGGGCGGAACTCAAACAGGAACAGCACGCCGTTCTCAGACCAGTTCCCAGACGGTGTTTCTGCTGGGAGCTCCGTAGCACGCTGTCCTATGGACTGATCCAGGGACAGCTCCGTAGCACGCTGTCTTATAGACTGATCCAGGGACAGCTCCGTAGCACGCTGTCCTATGGACTGATCCAGGGACAGCTCCGTAGCACGCTGTCCTATGGACTGATCCAGGGACAGCTCCGTAGCACGCTGTCCTATGGACTGATCCAGGAACCCAGAGCTGCTCATCTTGAGCTATATGGAGAGAGAGAGAGAGAGTGAGAGAGTGAGAGAGTGAGAGAGAGAGAGAGAGAGAGAGAGAGAGGCAGGCAGACAGACAGACAGACAGACAGACAGACAGACAGACATGTTGGTTGCATTTTAGTTCTGAAAACCCCTCTGCATATTATCAATGATAAAGAGTATATGTATAACTTCCCATTATGCAACAACAATGCAGTGTTTATTATTATTTAACTGCTTTTTTTAAATGCCATTTTTTTACATAAATGCCGAATCACCATAACATAAAAGCAGCACGGGACAGGACAGGACAGGACAACACAACAACGAGCAACTGATAAATGATAAAAAACAGAAATCTTACCTGCTTTAAATGCTATTCCTAAATGAGAGGAAACAAAGTGTGTGCGCTTGGTCTGCACGTAACCGTGTGTGTGTGTGTGTGTGTGTGTGTGTGTGTGTGTGTGTGTGTGAGACCGTATGGAGAACTGGACTCACCTGAGCTTCCTGTTTCTCCTGACTTCCTCATTCTCGTGTGACTCCAGAGTCCAGAGGACGTGCACAGAGTGTCAGAGAGGCAGGGGCACTTTTGGACAAAAATAGCAAAAAAGAAAAAATAGCAGATCTATACAAGCTCTCAACGCAGGCCCGGCGCCACGGAGGTGCCAGAGGGTGCCCAGCACCCTCCGTTCCAAATTATGCACCCTCACTTTTATTATGTACATACAGCATAGTTTTACTATATAAAAATTAGATGTGCACCCTCGCCATTTTCAAATGCCCCCTCAGTCATTTCATCCTGGAGGCGAGCCTGTCTCGCGACGCGTTGAGAGCTTGTATAGATCAGCTATTTTCGGGGCGCAACCCAGCACTCTTCAGTGAGTGGAGATGCGGTGTGTGTGTGTGTGTGTGTGTGTATACGACATGGATTTCTAAACTAATTTGTTCAACGCAAAAATACTGTGTTCAAGTTCGGGAGGGGAAAACAAAGCTATTCTCCTGAATGAAGTTCAAGAGGGGAAAAAAGCTATTCTCCTGAATGCTGCCTTCCTTCTGGCATGGCATGGGAAAGGAGAGGAGTGGCATTTATTGCATTTCTTCCACCATGCAGTAAACGCTGCATTCGTGATCTGGAGAGGGCAGTTGTTTTACAGACGGGGTAAAAGGGGCAGGTGCTGAAGCCCCCTTTGATGTCTACGTCCCTGTGTGACTATAGAGGGTATGCACGTGACATCATCGTACCTGGAAGTTATGCGGGAACGCCCACTGAGTGGAAAAAAACTACTTTCTGGCCTTTAATGACAGACCATTCATCCACACAGAAAAGTCCTGTCTGACTACATTAAACAATGTTAAACTCACCAACATTAAAGTCCTGTCTGATTACATTAAACAATGTTAAACTCACCAACATTAAAGTCCTGTCTGATTACATTAAACAATGTTAAACTCACCAACATTAAAGTCCTGTCTGATTACATTAAACAATGTTAAACTCACCAACATTAAAGTCCTGTCTGACTACATTAAACAATGTTAAACTCACCAACATTAAAGTCCTGTCTGATTACATTAAACAATGTTAAACTCACCAACATTAAAGTCCTGTCTGACTACATTAAACAATGTTAAACTCACCAACATTAAAGTCCTGTCTGACTACATTAAACAATGTTAAACTCACCAACATTAAAGTCCTGTCTGACTACATTAAACAATGTTAAACTCACCAACATTAAAGTCCTGTCTGATTACATTAAACAATGTTAAACTCACCAACATTAAAGTCCTGTCTGACTACATTAAACAATGTTAAACTCACCAACATTAAAGTCCTGTCTGACTACATTAAACAATGTTAAACTCACCAACATTAAAGTCCTGTCTGACTACATTAAACAATGTTAAACTCACCAACATTAAAGTCCTGTCTGAGTGCATTAAACAATGTTAAACTCACCAACATTAAAGTCCTGTCTGATTACATTAAACAATGTTAAACTCACCAACATTAAAGTCCTGTCTGATTGCATTAAACAATGTTAAACTCACCAACATTAAAGTCCTGTCTGATTGCATTAAACAATGTTAAACTCACCAACATTAAAGTCCTGTCTGATTGCATTAAACAATGTTAAACTCACCAACATTAAAGTCCTGTCTGATTACATTAAACAATGTTAAACTCACCAACATTAAAGTCCTGTCTGACTGCATTAAACAATGTTAAACTCACCAACATTAAAGTCCTGTCTGATTGCATTAAACAATGTTAAACTCACCAACATTAAAGTCCTGTCTGATTGCATTAAACAATGTTAAACTCACCAACATTAAAGTCCTGTCTGATTGCATTAAACAATGTTAAACTCACCAACATTAAAGTCCTGTCTGATTGTATTAAACAATGTTAAACTCACCAACATTAAAGTCCTGTCTGATTGCATTAAACAATGTTAAACTCACCAACATTAAAGTCCTGTCTGATTGCATTAAACAATGTTAAACTCACCAACATTAAAGTCCTGTCTGATTGTATTAAACAATGTTAAACTCACCAACATTAAAGTCCTGTCTGATTGCATTAAACAATGTTAAACTCACCAACATTAAAGTCCTGTCTGATTGCATTAAACAATGTTAAACTCACCAACATTAAAGTCCTGTCTGATTGCATTAAACAATGTTAAACTCACCAACATTAAAGTCCTGTCTGATTGCATTAAACAATGTTAAACTCACCAACATTAAAGTCCTGTCTGATTGCATTAAAACAATGTTAAACTCACCAACATTAAAGTCCTGTCTGATTGCATTAAACAATGTTAAACTCACCAACATTTGCAGCTGTACGAAAAGCTTGAATTATCCTCTTTCTACCTGCTAAGTTTTTGTTTCATAAAAATCCACCATGGAAACATTATGAGTTACTTTCTGTCAAAAAATGTCCTGGAAGTGCTTGTTTTTCAATAACACAACATGTTGCTGCCTCCTGCATTATGTGACATTTAGAAACAGGTGGTACGGCAGGATTAGGGTTGCCACCTTTGAGATCTTGCAGCGCAGGCGTGTGCGGCAAGGCCGGCAATAAGTTGAAGCAATACGTTGAAGCAATAAGTCGAAGCAATAAGTTGAAGTTTCCCTTCAACTTATTGTTTATGGTATGCTATCCACAACTTTTGAAGTAGAATTTTGTTTTCCAAATGAGCATAACATAAAGAGTTCTGATTGTGAATCCGAGTGGTTCTTTAAATGGGCACAATATTTAATTATATTGATTTATATTTATATTAGACTTTAAAAACTCAACATTATTAAACAATCAAATATAATAGTGTACTGAAATAGTAACTTTAGGTAGTGTGTGCCTCCCGTTAGAACAATTGTGCCGACTTTAATATTTCCTGTGTTTTGTTTTGTTCATTATTGTTAAATTCAGTGTTGACGTGTAGGCTGTAGGGGCTATTTAGGAAAATAAGGAACAAACTGTTGTTCCTTATTGGTTCAATAAGGGACGAATCTGTATTTTAAGGGACGGGTGGCAACCCTAGGCAGGATGGTTGAGTGATTTCCAACAAGCGCTTCCAAACTCCAACACTCCAACATGCTGCTCAATGTTTTGCCACTCAGTCTAGATGAGGGGGGCGTGTCCACTCAGTCTAGATGAGGGGGGCGTGTCCACTCAGTCTAGATGAGGGGGGCGTGTCCACTCAGTCTAGATGAGGGGGGCGTGTCCTGATGGGGAAATCATGCATGTGCATACATGCATGATTTTACTGGAAAGGGGTTTTCCACCATTGTTCCTCCATTGTCGTGCTCAGGTAACGACTATACACAAAGACAATGAACTGACAATTAGTGTGAGTGCCCATGCAAAGACTTTAACCCATTCTGGGCGGGAACCCCTCTTGGTGTATAGGTTTTTCAGAAAACTGTCAGGATTTTTAAGAATATTTTTAAAAACTTTTCTTGACTGACTCCCTGGCAGCATTCTGCTGCAAAACTGGTTTGGCTTGTTCACGATCAGTTTTGATTTCGTCGACTAAAACTAAGACGAAAGATGTTCGTCGACTACCTTTTTTTCACTGACGAAAACTAAGACTAAATATAGTGACAATTTAGTCAACAAATAAAAACTAGACTAAAATGTTAGGAAGGAACTAGTGGACAATTAAGAGACCCAGTAGAAGTCATCTTACAATTGGTTACATGCTGAAAATAGCCGATATACAAGCTCAGCTTGTGAGCTTGTAGATCGGCTATTTTGAGCAAGTGTAAAATTACGACATAATCAAGGCCCGCCAAAACACATTTTAGTCGACAAAATTAACTGTAGATTTAGTCGACTAAAACTAGACTAACACTAAAACATTCCAGGTGACTAAAATGTGACTGAAACTAAATGAAAACTATTCAAGAGACTATGACTAAAACTAAAATCAAAATGTGTTGTAAAAAACAACACTGTTCACAATCAACAGTGAGTTTGTTGAGATGCTGTAGAATTGTAGGTGAATAAAAGCTTGTCCGTTGATGAGTTATTTATTATTATTATTATTATTCAATGTCAGATAACACCTCCTAAACCCCTAGCACTCATCTCCTTGTGTCAGGCACCAGAAAGGATTGGACTCAAAAGCAGGCAGCAAAAACCTTTAACGGGTTATATTCAAGTCGGGAACAGACCCCCATTCAGAAACAGCGCCATTCAGAAACCCGGTTAGGGTTAGGGTTCTGAATGGCGGTGTTTCTGAATGGCGGTGTGTAACCGACTGTGTCCGTGGGGTGTCGGTTCCGAAAGGGATTAGGCAAAAGTACAAGGCGTCAGGCTAGGGATATCTAGGGACAGGAAAGGGATTAGGCAAAAGTACAAGGCGTCAGGCTAGGGATATCTAGGGACAGGAAAGGGATTAGGCAAAAGTACAAGGCGTCAGGCTAGGGATATCTAGGGACAGGAAAGGGATTACGCAAAAGTACAAGGCGTCAGGCTAGGGATATCTAGGGACAGGAAAGGGATTAGGCAAAAGTACAAGGCGTCAGGCTAGGGATATCTAGGGACAGGAAAGGGATTAGGCAAAAGTACAAGGCGTCAGGCTAGGGATATCTAGGGACAGGCTAAGGTCAGATACAATAACAGGCAGGATAACAGGTTCAAGAATAACGGCGTGCTAACCTAGCACGCTAACCTAGGGTAAACTGGGTTGATCTGCAGGCAGATAACAATGGGTAGCGGCAGACAATAAGTAACCTTGGCTATACTCAGCGTAAAACCTGGTGCAGGTGCGCTCACACTGGTGTGGCACTGTGGGCGTGACAGGGGGTCAGTAGCTAATACATGTCAAACTGGCTTTAAACGGGGGTCAGTAGCTAATACATGTCAAACTGGCTTTAAACGGGGGTCAGTAGATAATACATGTCAAACTGGCTTTAAACGGGGGTCAGTAGCTAATACATGTCAAACTGGCTTTAAACGGGGGTCAGTAGCTAATACATGTCAAACTGGCTTTAAACGGGGGTCAGTAGCTAATACATGTCAAACTGGCTTTAAACGGGGGTCAGTAGCTAATACATGTCAAACTGGCTTTAAACGGGGGTCAGTAGCTAATACATGTCAAACTGGCTTTAAACGGGGGTCAGTAGCTAATACATGTCAAACTGGCTTTAAACGGGGGTCAGTAGCTAATACATGTCAAACTGGCTTTAAATGGGGGTCAGTATATGTCAAACTGGCTTTAAACGGGGGTTAGTAGCTAATACAGGTCAAACTGGCTTTAAACGGGGGTCAGTAGCTAATATATGTCAAACTGGCTTTAAACGGGGGTCAGTAGCTAATACATGTCAAACTGGCTTTGAACGGGGGTCAGTAGCTAATATATGTCAAACTGGCTTTAAATGGGGGTCATGTAGCTATGTCAAACTGGCTTTAAACGGGGGTCAGTAGCTAATACATGTCAAACTGGCTTTAAATGGGGGTCAGTATATGTCAAACTGGCTTTAAACGGGGGTCAGTAGCTAATACATGTCAAACTGGCTTTAAACGGGGGTCAGTAGCTAATATATGTCAAACTGGCTTTAAACAGGGGTCAGTAGCTAATACATGTCAAACTGGCTTTAAACGGGGGTCAGTATCTAATACATGTCAAACTGGCTTTAAACGGGGGTCAGTAGCTAATACATGTCAAACTGGCTTTAAACGGGGGTCAGTAGCTAATACATGTCAAACTGGCTTTAAACGGGGGTCAGTAGCTAATACATGTCAAACTGGCTTTAAACGGGGGTCAGTAGCTAATACATGTCAAACTGGCTTTAAACGGGGGTCAGTAGCTAATACATTTCAAACTGGCTTTAAACGGGGGTCAGTATCTAATACATGTCAAACTGGCTTTAAACGGGGGTCAGTAGCTAATACATGTCAAACTGGCTTTAAACGGGGGTCAGTAGCTAATATATGTCAAAATGGCTTTAAACGGGGGTCAGTAGCTAATACATGTCAAACGGGGTCCTTGAAATTAAAATGATGTGAACTGCCGGATCCATAAAAACACATCTGGCTGTGTTGGAGCAAATCAAAACTGTAAATATTCAGAATAAGAAAGATCAATGTGCATTATCCACATGTGAAGAGTATATGGACTCAAGTTGGTAAAAGAATATATGGGTCAGTTATTCTCACAACATTCTGTTGTGGAACTTGTTTGTGGACTATTATTCTGGGGAGGTTATGTTCACTGTTTGAGTAATAGCACTTGCTCAATCCTGATTTTAACATTCCAGACTAGAAAGTCAGTAATACAAAGTAAATATTAAAAAAGTGTGCTACCTGGCAGATATCAGACAGCATAGAGAGACTTAAATATGTGTGTTGGAATATGATCTTTATTGTATATATATATATATATATATATATATATATATCGTCTATTTCTTCACTTCTATATTTCTGGTACAACACGCTATTACAGCTGTGAAACTCAACAATGTGCTTAAATATCGAATGGGTTTTGATGATGGTCGATCGGTGTTGGATCGGGAGTGGAAAAAGTGTGACCGAGGCATCCCTGATCATCCATTCATTGTCAATGGGAATTTAATGTGTAAGACAAAAATTGCCGATTTTCTCGTCTAGATATGATGTAAATTCTCCATTCATTGTAATGGCTGAATATAAGAGAAATAACTACAGCTTTCCACTGTGTTCTGCATAAAGATAAGCACATATCAGATATCGTTAACCTCAGTGTGTATGTGTGTACATGTACATGTCTGTTTAACAAAAGCACATATCAGATATCGTTAACCTCAGTGTGTAGGGAACAGCAACTAGGCAGACAGGAAACACTAGGGACCATACTACAAAATAAGATACACAAAACCAACCGGGTAACAGAAAACCAAACAGAACAAGACATGGCAAAATACTGAACATAAAACAACCACATAACCATTAAGGTCAAGCCACATAATATTAGTCCAGTAGTTTGAACCTAAGTCAATGCTCAAATACAAAGGCAGAGGAGCGAGGCGTGACAATATCAGATATCGCTAACCTCCGTCTCCCCCTTGGATCGGCTTTCAGACCGACAGGTGCAGGAGGTGATTCATTTCCTCTCTTCAATCTCCTGATCCTTCCCATCCCTCTGTTTCCAGGAACTGTCTTCAGCTGCTGTTGGTAGTCATGGCTGCCAGTTCCCACCTGACATCGTGTGGGAGTCCAGACTGCTCCAGGCTGTACTGAATAACCGCTAGCTTGCATAACGTCTTCAGACTAGGGTTAAAATCCAAGATGTACAGGATGGCGGTTCTGTCGTAATGGGTAATTTGTACATCAGGTCGCCCTAAGAGGACGATACGATCGCCCACCGTGCAAAGGGACATCCCCTCCATCCAACACACAGTCTTCCCCTTGGGTGTCGTCCTCTTCCAGGAGGAGGTCTCTGGAGTGTATTTCCACACGTTGTTGCTTTGAAACACGTACAGCTCTCCGTTGTGGACAAAGTCTCTGCCACGACACACGCCTACTGGACAGAAGGGATATAGAGGTGTCCTCAGCCACACGTTTGTCTCCATGTCAAAGACACTGAGGCTGTCGCAGTCATCGTTAAGCGACATACCGCCAAACACAAACATCTTCGTCCCGACGACGGCGGCACAGTTATGCGCCGGCTCGGGCGGCGGGGGGCCTCTGACGCTGACGAAAGACCAGACCATGGTGGCGGTGTTCAACTTGAAGACGTCTCTGGTGACGACGTACAGGTTCCGGTGGTCTTTGGCGTACCCTCCAAAGATGTACATGACCTTCTCTGAGGCGCAGGCCGAGTGACTATCCCTCCCCCGGGGAACGGACCCCGACACCTCTGGCCTAGACCAGCTGTGGGCGACCACGTCGAAGGCGTGAAGCACGTTGTGGTAAGGAGAGTCCCCCCTTCTGTCAGAGCCTCCGAAGACGTAGACGACGCGATCTATTAGCACGGCCGTGTGGAAGAGGCCCGGAGGGGGAGGAGCTTCAGGGGGGCGCTCTCCTCCTACTACTCGTTGGGTTAAAGTCACAGGAGGCAAGGTCCTCCAGAGCAACGACACTGTGTTGAAAATGTACACCTGCATCTGGTCGCCAGAGAGCTTCTTCTCCCTGTAACGCGAATCTCCAAACACGTACACCTCGCTCCCCCCCACCAGGGCCACGGCAGGGGCATAGATGCAGCTGGGGCCGGTCGTGAGGCGCACTGTGACGCGCAACATTTCATACGGGGACAATACCTTTTAAAAAACAATTCACCAAAAGTACTCGTCCTATAGAAGTAGTCCTAAAGAAGTGTCCTTACACAACCACTTATATGAGACGGGACAAAACATCACAAAAAGCTCGGCCAATCCACAAAGCCTGATGCGTTTTGTTAGCCAATCAATGAAGCCGGTGCTTTGAATGTAGTTAAACCTCTAAACAAGAAACTGAGTAAAAGTATGTCACACTGACTGTCAGTCAGGTGATCGTTAACTCCACCCCCTCAGCAGCCCTAACCTATGGATGGTGATCTGCATTGGTAAAGGGGTGTGAATAATGAACAATGAATATCTACAGAGGCTGCCTGTCAATGGTACAGAGTTTGTTCCACGACGTCGGCCCCTAGAAGCAGAAAGCTGCTTCACTGTGTTTTTCAGTTGCCATTTTTTTAGGCACAGTGAGCAGGCCAGCAGTGGAAGACCTGAGGGGGCGGTTTGGGACATATCTAGGCAGGCAGTCATGTAGGTAGGAAGGTGCGAGACCAGTGAGAGCTTTATTAACAAGTACAATTATTTTTACATCAATCCTAAAAAAAACGGAAGCCAATGCGGTGAAGCTAAAACCGAAATAATATGTCTACAGAAAGATATAGTTGGATGGTCGATCGGTGTTGGATCGGGAGTGGAAAAAGTGTGACCGAGGCATCCCTGATCATCCATTCATTGTCAATGGGAATTTAATATGTAAGACAAAAATTGCCGATTTTCTCGTCTAGATATGACGTAAATTCTCCATTCATTGTAATGGCTGAATATAAGAAAAATAACTGTACAGCGTTCCACTGTGTTCTGCATAAAGATAAGCACATATCAGATATCGTTAACCTCAGTGTGTATGTGTGTACATGTACATATCTGTATAACATATAACAGATATCGCTAACCTCTGTCTCCCCCTTGGACCATCGGCTTTCAGACCGACAGGTGCAGGAGGTGATTCTTTTCCTCTCTTCAATCTCCTGATCCTTCCCATCCCTCTGTTTCCAGGAACTCTCTTCAGCTGCTGTTGGTAGTCATGGCTGCCAGTTCCCACCTGACATCGTGTGGGAGTCCAGACTGCTCCAGGCTGTACTGAATAACCGCTAGCTTGCATAACGTCTTCAGACTAGGGTTAAAATCCAAGATGTACAGGATGGCGGTGCTGTCGTAATGGGTAACGGGTACACTAGGTACATCAGGTCGCCCTAAGAGGACGATACGATCGCCCACCGTGCAAAGGGACATCCCCTCCATCCAACACACCGTCTTCCCCTTGGGTGTCGTCCTCTTCCAGGAGGAGGTCTCTGGAGTGTATTTCCACACGTCGTTGCTTTGAAACACGTACAGCTCTCCGTTGTGGACGAAGTCTCCGCCACGACACCTGTCTACTGGACAGAAGGGATATAGAGGTGTCCTCAGCCACACGTTTGTCTCCATGTCAAAGACACTGAGGCTGTCGCAGCAGGCATCGTTAAGCGACATACCGCCAAACACAAACATCTTCGTCCCGACGACGGCGGCACAGTTATGCGCCGGCTCGGGTGGCGGGGGGCCTCTGACGCTGACGAAAGACCAGACCATGGTGGCGGTGTTCAACTTGAAGATGTCCCTGGTGACGATGGACAGGATGTAGCCTCCAAAGATGTACATGACCTTCTCTGAGGCGCAGGCCGAGTGACAAGCCCTCCCCCGGGGAACGGACCCCGACACCTCTGGCCTGGACCAGCTGTGGGCGACCACGTCGAAGGTGTGAAGCACGTTGCGGTAAGGAGGCAGCGTCATTCTGTCACAGCCTCCGAAGACGTAGACGACGCGATCTATTAGCACGGCCGTGTGGAAGAGGCCCGGAGGGGGAGGAGCTTCAGGGGGGCGCTCTCCTCCTACTCCTCGTTGGGTTAAAGTCACAGGAGGCAAGGTTCTCCAGCGCAACAACACTGTGTTGAAAATGTACACCTGCATCTGGTCGCCAGAGAGCTTCTTCTCCCTGTAACGCGAATCTCCAAACACGTACACCTCGCTCCCCCCCACCAGGGCCACGGAAGGGGCATAGATGCAGCTGGGGCCGGCCGTGAGGCGCACTGTGACGCGCAACATTTCATACGGCGACAATACCCTTTAAAAAACAATTCACCAAAAGTACTCGTCCTATAGAAGTAGTCCTAAAGAAGTGTCCTTACACAACCACTTATGAGACGGGACAAAACATCACAAAAAGCTCGGCCAATCCACAAAGCCTGATGCGTTTTGTTAGCCAATCAGTGAAGCCGGTGCTTTGAATGTAGTTAAACCTCTAAACAAGAAACTGAGTAAAAGTATGTCACACTGACTGTCAGTCAGGTGATCGTTAACTCCACCCCCTCAGCAGCCCTAACCTATGGATGGTGATCTGCATTGGTAAAGGGGTGTGAATAATGAACAATGAATATCTACAGAGGCTGCCTGTCAATGGTACAGAGTTTGTTCCACGACGTCGGCCCCTAGAAGCAGAAAGCTGCTTCACTGTGTTTTTCAGTTGCCATTTTTTTAGGCACAGTGAGCAGGCCAGCAGTGGAAGACCTGAGGGGGCGGTTTGGGACATATCTAGGCAGGCAGTCATGTAGGTAGGAAGGTGCGAGACCAGTGAGAGCTTTATTAACAAGTACAATTATTTTTAAATCAATCCTAAAAAAAAACGGAAGCCAATGCGGTGAAGCTAAAACCGAAATAATATGTCTACAGAAAGATATAGTTGGATGGTCGATCGGTGTTGGATCGGGAGTGGAAAAAGTGTGACCGAGGCATCCCTGATCATCCATTCATTGTCAATGGGAATTTAATATGTAAGACAAAAATTGCTGATTTTCTCGTCTAGATATGACGTAAATTCTCCATTCATTGTAATGGCTGAATATAAGAAAAATAACTGTACAGCGTTCCACTGTGTTCTGCATAAAGATAAGCACATATCAGATATCGTTAACCTCAGTGTGTATGTGTGTACATGTACATGTCTGTATAACATATAACAGATATCGCTAACCTCTGTCTCCCCCTTGGACCATCGGCTTTCAGACCGACAGGTGCAGGAGGTGATTCTTTTCCTCTCTTCAATCTCCTGATCCTTCCCATCCCTCTGTTTCCAGGAACTCTCTTCAGCTGCTGTTGGTAGTCATGGCTGCCAGTTCCCACCTGATATCGTGTGGGAGTCCAGACTGCTCCAGGCTGTACTGAATAACCGCTAGCTTGCATAACGTCTTCAGACTAGGGTTAAAATCCAAGATGTACAGGATGGCGGTGCTGTCGTAATGGGTAACGGGTACACTAGGTACATCAGGTCGCCCTAAGAGGACGATACGATCGCCCACCGTGCAAAGGGACATCCCCTCCATCCAACACACCGTCTTCCCCTTGGGTGTCGTCCTCTTCCAGGAGGAGGTCTCTGGAGTGTATTTCCACACGTCGTTGCTTTGAAACTCCAAACTCTAGAGACCTAGACATATAGAAACCTATAGAGGCAGCTCAATGGGGGGGGGGGGTCTAATTGAGGGGTAAGGATAAGGAAATGTAGTCACATTTTGGTAGTCTGGCTAGGAGGACGTTTCTGGTGACCTGGTGAATATGGCAAGATGTTCATCGTTAACTGAAAATGTTCTACTAGTTAGCATTTGTTTAGATAGGTTGATTAATGGGAATTCAAATTTAGCAGGTTTGGTACTTGGGAAAACCTTCTCTTCCAAAGAATAGGTTAATTTGTCCTTATGTACACTTTGATTGTACTTTCTGTTTCATGCGATGATTTTTCTTTTCCGTTTAATGTAATCAATCAATTATGCAAGAATATTGTTAAGGGCAGTAAAACGTAATTGGTAAATAACGAGAAGCAAAGATGAATATGAGTTGATTTATCTCCCTTCTTTTTTTGATTACTTTCTGTAAAACTTAACTCTTAAAAAAAACGAATCAATAAAAGGCGTGCAAATGTCCTCCAGGTTGTTCCTCACAGTTTCTTCTTATGAAAATATTGTTGTGAAATATTGTTCCTGGTGTTCTAAAATTATGAATAATATAACTATTATAGTAATATAAATATTGTTCCCATGGTGTTCTTCAAATGGTGAATACAAATGGTAAATGGTGCATTTATATATAGCGCCATTATCCAAGGCTCTTTACATAGATTGTGCATCAATTCACACACACATCCATTCACACACCTTTACATAGACTGTGCGTTACATTCACCCATTCACACACCGATGGCGGAGGAAACCATGGAAGGCACCAACCAGCACATCAGGAGCAATCAGGGGTTCAGAGTCTTGCTCAAGGACACTTGGACACTAACTCTGGGGGAGCCCACAGGGATTTCAATTTAGGCATTTAGCAGACGCTCTTAATCCAGAGCGATTTACATTAAGCAAGAACAAAAAGCATGGCAATACATCACATAAAAATGAAACATGCGTAAGCTAAGAAGGTAACAGTGGAATATCTATATATATATACTATACTATGCTATACATAATACTATGAAGTGATATTACTACATACAATGCCATTCTAGTGCTGTCTACATAGCATGCTATAAGTCTGTATCAAATGCTAATCTAAGTCTACAAAAAGTGCTATCTAAGGGATTGTGGTTTTTATCATGAACATTAGAACATTAGTCAGGACCTTATTATCTTCATATAAATAAGTTGAAAGTGGCAAAGTGGTCCTTTAAGGAAATGCTATAGTAAAGTCTTGCTCACTAAACAACACACACAATATAATAAATTGTAAATTGTGTTTATATATATATACCCGTATATAAACACAAATATGAGCGTACGCCGGAATCACAGCAATTTTCTTGGCATTCATCATTCCAGCGTGAACTTTAACTTTGGCGTGCGCCCGGCTCCTAAAATGTTATAAAACTGTAGGTTATAAGTATACATGTAAAAAAGCAATTAAAAGTACACACTTAAAAACAATATAATGTAACACCTGTGTCGTATAGAATAGATAGTGTAGAACAGTTACTAAATTACCATCAAGGGTTAGACGTAGGACTAGTTAGGTTGGTCTACTGGAGCCAGAGGGGTAAATAATGAGACCAGATGCAAGTCTCAAATCGTTTATATAAATTGAAATAGGAAAAAACTAAAATAAAACATTACGCACAAACATACAGTATGACAGTAAACAACAAATTAAATAGGTATACCTTGATATCAATAGATGAATCTTAGGTTTTTAAACCTCAGGGGTTTTTTAATCTGTGGGTGCACCCAACTACACTGACTGATTGACACCTTGTGCATCTGTTGCAGTATTGAAACCAGTACAGTTTAGTATTAAATGCATTTCAAAATAAATTCCTCAATTAGGATTTGAATCCAAATATAAGCACTTCACATGCTGCAATAACCAGGACAATAAAGACAAACAATAAACCCTTACACCACGTGTAAGGGTGGCTAAGTGGCTATATGAAATAGTCCAAAAGACACAAAGTGCCTACACCTCCAGCGTGTGTAAGTGTTGGCTGTTACAGCCTGCACTGCTCCTTGCAGGGCAGAGGGTGTGTGTGTGCTATTCTTAATTGTCCAGTCCTGCACTGTTCCTCACAGGGCAGAGGGTGTGTGTGTGTGCTATTCTTAATTGTCCAGTCCTGCACTGTTCCTCACAGGGCAGAGGGTGTGTGGATTATATACAATGTCCAGTTCTAGTGTGTAGTCTGTGTGTATCACCGCCCAATACTGCACTGCTCCCTGCAGGGCAGTGTATGTGTGACAATTTCCTTCCACACTGGGGGGAACAAGGCTACGGGGCTGGGTCTGTCCCAAGGACAATTCAACACGGTCTGGGTTCGGTTCTTCCAATCACGGGCAGCTCGCCATCCTTGGACCGACTGCAGATTCGGGCTGAATCAGAACAGATGAATCCAAACCAAAAAACCTGACCTGCATGGTTTGACAGGTTGTGTTGTATGAGGGGGGGGGGGGGGCAGTCGAAACACAGCCGAAAGCCGTACAAATTGTTGTGTCAAACCATGTGACTCCCATTGGAAATTAATTGCGAGCTTGCATCAGTCAATAAGTCTCATGCATCAGCTATACATCAATCTGTTGTGCAGGTGTGAGTCAGGCCTAAGTCATTTTACACTTGGTTGCATGCTGAAAACAACAGATATGTGAGCTTGTAGATCGGCTATTTTCAGCAAGTGTTAACTTAAAACAGCCATTGCGACGGCATCAAGGCCCGCCAAAATACATTTTATTCGACAGTTGATTTACTAAAATCTTATGATATTTAGTCGACTAAAACTCTAAAACATTCCGGGTGTCTAAAATGTGAAAACTATTGAAGAAGACTATGACAAACTACTGCCAAAAACAACGCTGACTCCGAGGCCATTTATTGAATGGATTTGAATGGAAGCATTGTCACCTACATATACTGTATTGTTGTATGTATTTTTCTTTACCAGGACACACATGCAGGTGATATTGTTTTAACAGGTGCCTGAAGTACATGTGATGCAGGTAGAGCTGTTTCCCACTATAGAGGGCGTCATCATGCAGATGAAACAGCTGCCGTTTGTGTTTGTTGGTTCCCTGGCTTGGAGCGTTTGTTATGTGTCATCATGGAGACAATGATTAAGTTGTAAAGCAGCGTTCAGTTTTTGAGGGCCTCCTATATACAGGTTTAATGTTTGTTTTTAGTTCAATTTTTGTTTTATGAACGCCATTGACAATGCAGGGAAAATGTATAGGCTACACACTAAAATGTATAGGCTGTCAATCACAGCGACTGGCCAGTCACAGCACACCATTTACTCAAACCCGCAGATGAAACCATATTCGCTTCATTATGACCTAGAAGGGAATGCAGGGGCAGAGCCCTCTGATTAGGGTTGAGCAGCATTGAGTGCACCTGTGCGAGCTATAGGCTCAGTCAGAACAAACAGAGTTTCAGTGGTGGAGCTCTAGGCTACTAGTCAAACAAGTGTCCTTAAAATAAAGAAATAAAGATTCAAATTAACAAACTCTCCTAAAATAATTGGCAGAAGGCGCACACGGTATGTTACATGTTATGTTGTTTTGTTTGTAAACAGTATTGTCATGTCATCGTTTGTGAACATGTGAATGTAATGGACATTTCATTGTGTTTGTTTACATTTATGAACATGGACGATTTCATGATTATGGACACTTAAAAGAGACAGCTCGACTGTCAAAGAGGACATTCATAATTCATATGCATGTATAATTCATTGTGGTTAAAAAAATATATTTGTTTGTTATTCTTTGCAGTTTTTCACGTTGTCTTGGGGAAAATAAATACCCTTGAGATATCAGTTGGAGCGTTGTTCATTCTGCTGGTTAACCTATTCTGGGCGGGAACCCCTTTTGGTGTTTAAAAAAAAAATAGCAGACCTACAAGCTCATAGCGCTCATAGTGCTATGAGCTTGTAGGTCTGCTATTTCTATATTTTCTATATTTCTATATTTCTATATTCTGCTAACTGTGGGTCTTTGCACCACTAGTCTAACGCATATCAAACTGTGGGTCTTTGAACCACTATAGTCTAACACATATCAAACTGTGGGTCTTTGAACCACTAGTCTAACACATATCAAACTGTGGGTCTTTGAACCACTAGTCTAACGCATATCAAACTGTGGGTCTTTGAACCACTAGTCTAACACATATCAAACTGTGGGTCTTTGAACCACTAGTCTAACACATATCAAACTGTGGGTCTTTGAACCACTAGTCTAACACATATCAAACTGTGGGTCTTTGAACCACTAGTCTAACACATATCAAACTGTGGGTCTTTGAACCACTAGTCTAACGCATATCAAACTGTGGGTCTTTGAACCACTAGTCTAACGCATATCAAACTGTGGGTCTTTGAACCACTAGTCTAACACATATCAAACTGTGGGTCTTTGAACCACTATAGTCTAACACATATCAAACTGTGGGTCTTTGAACCACTAGTCTAACACATATCAAACTGTGGGTCTTTGAACCACTAGTCTAACACATATCAAACTGTGGGTCTTTGAAACTAAAGACTTTTGAGAATCACTGCGGTTTACCTGTCTGTCTGTTTAGACTGTCTGTCTGTGTTGTCTCCATCCACGGTGCAGAACAACCTGTCCCCACGAGGACATGAGGACACGAGACAATTCCACCGATGACGACACTGGACATCGGTCACCCACATCTGACCCACTTGAAGGTCCTGGAGCTGAGCTGGACATCGGTCACCCACATCTGACCCACTTGAAGGTCCTGGAGCTGAGCTGGACATCGGTCACCCACATCTGACCCACTTGAAGGTCCTGGAGCTGAGCTGGACCCGGAACTGGACCCAGGAGGATCTGGACCGTGTGAGCCTTGCAGCCTGCAGACGCCAGCCGCTGGGACTGAGGAAGACTACCGCCAGTACTTGCACAGGTAAAGGTCACTACAGCACTGGATTAGAACTCCTCATGTGATCCAACAAACATTTGATTGATTGATCGAAATATTTATAAACAGTTTGCATAATTAACAGTACATTTCAAGCACAACTCGATACACAGACTGTTAACTGTGAGTGGACGACCCAATAAAGCATTACACTTGTTTACAACAGGGTCCACCTTGTTCAAATCATCAAAACATTTAGAGACGTACAAATAGACACTTCTATATAGCCAAAAAAAAAACAGGAATTCACCATAAAGGATGTAAAAGGGAAAAATAACGTATACAGTGAGGGGAAAAAGGGGGTTATGGCGCTATGACAATATAAATCATTTGGTACATTTGATGCATTTTAATAACATTGACATTTTATCTAAGTTGGCCAGGTGTGCTTATTTTGTCACCTTAAGTCTAGTATTGTTTCCATTTACCACTCTACAATAAATACATCTCTTTGAGTCTGTTCAGTTCTAACAACAGGTGTCTGTTTGTGTGTGCGTGTGCATGTATGTGTCAGTGCGTGCGTGTGTGCGTGCGTGCATGGATGCGTGTGCTGTATCCAGGTTGTTTGGAAAAGAGACGGCAGAGGCCACTATATTTCCACACTCACTCCAGAGGGGCCATACTGTACTGTACTGTACTGTACTGTACTGTACTGTACTGTACTGTACTGTACTGTACTGTACTGTACTGTACTGTACTGTACTGTACCGCAGGGATCTGCAATAGTTTTCACATAAAGTTCCATGTTTTACTTTTTGTGATAGTCAGTGTGGCATATACCATATGTCCATACCTAAATTAAATATTACCAACTGATTGTGATTGTCCATAACTCCATATACACATAACAACCCTAGAAATATTGTTTTGTACTGTACATCAGGATGCAATGTTAATGGACCCACCTATAGACCTGTCTATGTCCCAGACTCCATGTCACTTCACCTATAGGCCTGTCTATGTCCCAGACTCCATGTCACTTCACCTATAGAGCGCCGCAGTCCCTCCCCCTTTCCGAAAAACGAGTGGCCCAGGAAATGAAAACCCAATGCATTCTCCCATCGGCACTTCTTATTTAATTTATTTAAAGACGGTTATGCCGCGGACAAAGCCAACTCGGATCGTGACAAATCATGACAATGAACACAATGTTTTGGGCCGATCAAATCATTAGAAAAAAGAAAAGAAATTCAGGAGACAACACTATTTGTTTTGTTTTTCGTCTTATAAATTATTTGATCGGCCCAAAACATTGTGTTCATTGTCATGATTTGTCACAATCCGAGTTGGCTTTGTCCGCGGCGTAACCGTCTTTAAATAAATTAAATAAGAAGTGCCGATGGGAGAATTCATTGGGTTTTCATTTCCTGGGCCACTCGTTTTTCTGAAAGGGGGAGGGACTGCGGCACTCTATAGGCCTGTATATGTCCCAGACTCCATGTCACTTCACCTATAGGCCTGTCTATGTCCCAGACTCCATGTCACTTCACCTATAGGCCTGTCTATGTCCCAGACTCCATGTCACTTCACCTATAGACCTGTCTATGTCCCAGACTCCATGTCACTTCACCTATAGACCTGTCTATGTCCCAGACTCCATGTCACTTCACCTATAGACCTGTCTATGTCCCAGACTCCATGTCACTTCACCTATAGGCCTGTCTATGTCCCAGACTCCATGTCACTTCACCTATAGACCTGTCTATGTCCCAGACTCCATGTTACTTCACCTATAGGCCTGTCTATGTCCCAGACTCCATGTCACTTCACCTATAGACATGTCTATGTCCCAGACGCCATGCTACTTCGCAGTTTGAATGAATGTCCAATTATGTTCAGGATGTAATTTGTAGATGTGATTGGAGTAAATGTAATGGTTTGGGAATATGTAAATGTTAAAGATCAAACATGTCTGTCTCACACTTATGCCAGTGTGCCAGTCACCATCCCCTGTGCCAATGTTTCCACCCGTGCCATATGTGTGTGTATATATTATATATATATATATATATATATATATATATATATATATATATATATATATATATATATATATATATGGTGCCATTGCCAGCATTGCTGTGCCTCTGTTGTAGCTCCATGATTTAAGTGAAACATGCATGTAGGCTATTTATTGTGGATGATTGCACATAGCTAATATGCATGAATAATATGAGGCGTAGTTGGCATTCAGACACACACACACACACACACACACACACACACACACAATCGAGACTAAAGCGTGCGCAGCTGTTGTTAATTTTGACGTGGTGCAGGCTCATCTTAAGCCGGTTACTGTTGTTACACCTTGTGGAGTTGTTGTTTGGGGGGGGGGGGGGGGGGCACATGGCGGAGCTGCTGCTCTATACATTAGAGTATATATGAATAGAGAAGACACCCGAGTTCTCCTTCCATCCACTTGCATTAAGTTGCTCAAAAGCGCATGAGGCGATTTCACTCCTCCTTCCTGGTAGGAACAGAGTGCATTCTGGGATGGATTGGCCCCAAACACATGAACACGCTGCCGTTAAACGTGCACAAACGCGGACGAGCGTGCTGCCGTCGTGAACGTGCACAATGATAGTCAACGGACCAGCGCGATTGTGTTTGGGGCCCAGGCTGCAATACCTTCATACGGCCACTATGTCCATTTGGCCTCAGGGTTTCCTCTGGGTGCCGTCTCTATTCATATATACTCTATGCTCTATACATGTCCTTCCAGCGGCGACGGCGTACTGTAGTAAATGCCGACATAATGCTGCGCTTGTATAGTGCGTGCGGGTCTGGTGCGCACACGCATTTATGGCCGGTGGGCGGGACAGTGTGTGTGTGTGACACACTGACACACACGCACACACACACACGTGCAAGCGATGAAGCACGCACAGAGACCCCCTTTCCACCGGTTGGTTCCCAATGGGAACCGGTTCAGTTCTTTTTGGTTCTTAGTCCATGAGCCAGAGCTCCAACATTGGTGGGAAAAACTAGACCTATATTAAATTGTTTATAGGATCAATACAAGTAAATTAATAGATAAGTCCCTTCCACATGAGTAGTAGCTTTATCATACTTAAATTTCATTGTGATAATAATCTAATATAGGTATGGTTTTGCTACACTCAATTCATAATTAACGTTTCAATTTTGGAGCTCTGGCTCATGGACTTAAAAACCACAAAGAACTGAACCGGTTCCCATTGGGAACCAACCGGTGGAAAAGGGGCCTCAGAGTCACAGACCCGTCCGGGTCCATTTGGTTCCATGTGTTACACTCTGAGTCACAGACCCCTAAGGGTCCATTTGGTTCCATGTGTTACACTCTGAGTCACAGACCCGTAAGGGTCCATTTGGTTCCATGTGTTACACTCTCAGAGTCACAGACCCGTAAGGGTCCATTTGGTTCCATGTGTTAGACTCTCAGAGTCACAGACCTGTAAGGGTCCATTTGGTTCCATGTGTTACACTCTCAGAGTCACAGACCCGTAAGGGTCCATTTGGTTCCATGTGTTACACTCTCAGAGTCACAGACCCGTAAGGGTCCATTTGGTCTCACTGCATGGTTTTAACTGCTTAGCCTTAGTGCATGTTTAGAAAAACACCGTTAAATGTGGTGCAATGTTGCACGCACACACACACGCATGCTGCACACACGTGCACACACACACACACACACACGCACACACACACACACACTCATAGTGCTGCGGTGCACTTTTATGCGCTGTGGATATGACACAGAATCCTGCAGGACAAGTTCACCTAGACTAGTCTGGTTACACACACACACACACACACACACACACACACACACAGTTAGGTGTCGTGACAATAAACTATGTGGACAATGCATTCTCTTAAACTCCTGGCACGGCCCCAATCATCTGTTCTGTCTCTCACGGTAAACTGTTCCAGTATTTCACCTGTATATAATTATGTGTACAGTACAGAATGCATCCTTCTATCAATACAGGTCTTACAGGTATTTGATCTACTCTGAGACACTTGGCGTAATGTCATCACGCACGCACGCACGCACACACACACACACACACACACACACACACACACACACACACACACACACACAGTAACACGTGGAGGACACCTGCATAGAAGGATGCATTCCAGTTGGTGACGTGCTGCATGCGTTCATCCCTACAGAAACCTGTTCATTAACTGCAAAAAGTACATCGCAGTAGGACATGCTGTACAGCAACATGTTACAGTATGACACGCCTGTTTGTCTGTCTGCCTGTCCGCCTGCCTGTCTGCCTGCCTGTCTGCCTGCCTGCCTGCCTGTCTGTCTGCCTCCCTGTCTGTCTGCCTGCCTGTTAGGCCAATCAATCTAAGCTAAAAAGTGGCGTGACCCAAAATACTAAATGGCAAAAGTCGGCCATAGCCACTTGCCCAAATGTGATGGATGACCTCATCACATTTGTGGAGATGGTTATGGCCGTTTTTAGCCCAAGGAGTGTTTTTCATGTAAAACTAATGATTGGAATCGATTCAGAATCATGAATAACCTCTAGTTTAACACGTCACATGATGCTACTTAAAGCATAATTAAAATATGAAATGTTTGCCTTATAGTTTTTGAATGATTCCCCAACGTTCAACCCCTGAATTTACCATGATCCAAAATGTATATAATCCAATTTTAAAACGTCATTTGGATGACCCTATAAAGGAAACCCTATTACTAAAGTATGGCTTTCCCAGTGGATCGCAGAGGCCATCCAACTGGCTTATGCCAGTACAGGGTTTCAGCCTCCTGAAGGCCTGAGGATATATATACCCTGCGTAGAGCATGGTATGGCAGTATCCTGGGCACTATTCAAGGGTGTTTCCATGCAGGATGTGTCATGTGTGTACGGTTGCAAGTTGGTCATCTCCGTCAACTTTTTTGCAAGATTGTATAACCTGGATGTGGCGGAGCTGGCTATGGCTCACGTAGTCCTGGGTGTATTTTGTATTTGTATTTTTATTCATTCAGCACAGTATAAAAACAACACGGGGAACATATCAATATAAGAAGGGTAAAGTGCTAGGCTGAGGCAAAAAATCCAAGGGCTTATACGAGGCCTCTACCTACAGTATATAAATTATAATGAAACATTATATAGATATAGAATATCCAGAAAACATGATTGCAGTATATAAAACAACAAAACACAACAAGAACATGATTAGAATTGTCTATTTACAATATACGAGTCAGGTCACGTACATAGACTTTAGGTTCGGGTAAACTTATGTGAGTTGACCCTGGACCCCGGAGCATTTAGGTGGATCTCAGCTCAGTTAGCCCTTGGAGCATAAGGCATAAAGTTTTCACATGGAGAGTATACGTGCATTTATACCCTCTGGCAAGAGGGCACGTACTGTGTCATGGCACAAAAGGCCCATTCATAGTAGAATGGAACTGTGTGCCTGTGGTTTATATGCTGGTAGAATCTAAAGCAGCAGCATCAAATATTTGCAAGAAAAACAAAATGGGTCAAAAATGGTCAGATTGTTTTACAGCCCAAATTGTCTTCCATTGGCCTTCATTGAGTTGAGTGATTGACAGCTGACATGACAAGCCTCTGTTACAGGTCTCAGGGCTGCTGAGTACCTCATTAACAAAACTGAACCTGAATAAACGGGGATAATGACGGAGCAATGAAAAGATTTGACGTGTTGCTTTTCTTTCCAGAATGTAAGCTGCGCTCCTTATATTAGGACCCCAGAGAACCTGGGCTAGAACAAACGTTCCGTCCTGTTGTTACACCTGCATGTTACACTTTGCTAGTGCAATTAATTCACAGTATTAAATGTTAACCTTTGAAATGATTCAATAATTTAACAGACTCTTAAAACACATTCATTTGTGTCACACTCTCCTGGGGGTGCCACACCTCCGTTGATTTACTCAACATTGAGGCTAATACTTGTCAGCCCTAGAGCCTATAAGAAGCCTTTTCTCCATGTCCGTGGTAGAGAAAATTAAGTTAAGAGATTGGGGCATATATCATCCAATGGATTAAAATAACAAAAGGAAAGAGACGGGTTTGGGTTTGAAATTCTTGCCTTTTGGGGCAGAGACAGACTGACACCGGATTAAGGTTGGGAGAGGGTTAAGGTTAGGTTTATGTGTGCTGGGAGAAGGTGAGGGTGAGGTTGAGGTTAACATTTCTTTGGCACAGTACCATGGGTGTGTACGTGGGTGTGTATAACAAAACCATGATGCTTTTATGCAACGATTGGTATGAAAGGATGATTGATGTGGGGATTGTCGGGATTAATGTGGTTGACAGGCACTGTAGGAGGAGAAGATGAGTTCAGATATGTACCAGTGGCACTGTGCTATTTTGTTTAAAGCTGCATTACACCTCAAGCAGACTGTAATTATGAAACCTTTTAATTAATTGTCTGGTTTGGGTGTTATTTTGTTCATAACGTGCATGCTATTCTTGAATCTTGTGTGATCCTCAACACAGGATTTGATACATCCAGACTAAAAGTATTAGTATTGCCTTCACCACCAATAACCATGATGGTAGTATCTGCACCCAGGGCCAGCTTGTGCATGTGATCGACATTTGCATTAATGTTTTATTTTTGCCACGGACATGTAAAACAAGTGATCAATGATTTTACCAGAACACAAATATATAGCCTACAGTACTAATTGACTCTTGACGTGTCATATAGTGTCTACTCTATTCCACTGCGCTACACATTTTAAAATAAGTCACTTATCAAAACTTATTTTTAGGGGAAAGCCGATCTACAAGCTCACAATACATTATGGCATGTTGTGAACTTGTAGATCAGCAATTGTCCTTTCTTCTTAGCCTATAATGACATGCCCAAAATTGGGATGTCAGGGTTATGTGGCATAATGCATGGTCCAAGTATATTCCATGTTTGGGATTTCAATAAATGGGTCTTATACGGTAAGTAGGCTACAGTTGCAGTCCGAGAAAGGGACACTTCGCTGCGAAGCTGAATGGGTGTGCAGTATACTTCATATTAGGTTATTGTAGATGGCCTTTCAGAGGACAGTGTTACTTGGGGACAGGAGGAGACAGGATGTTCTACAAGCTAAACTAGTTTTGGGTTTGTCAACGTAGCTTGAATAGTGTCAATAATGTCAATTAACGTGTGGTACTGTCTGTACTCTATGTTGCAGATGACAATGGAAACATACATAGAGATTCAAAACAGATAATTACAGTAAGTACATGATGAGTGATGCATGAAGGGTCAGGATTTAAAGGAATGCAGTGTCACAATAGTAGTTTGATTGGGGTGCCCAACCTTGATCAGAGCTGAGGAGGAGGTCTGTGTATCAAGGGTTTCCAGGATGCTTGTTATGATTTAGTTGTTGTAATTAGACACTTTGAAACACTTTCTAACTATTTACTTGTCCAGTTCTGCCCTCTTTAACAATTATGTCATGCCATGTTCTTTTCCACTGTGGTCATAAAGTTGACTTGACTCACACATACCATGACAAATGTGATACCGATATTGCATACAATACAACACATTTCCTGCAACATATTAATGAGCATGTCATCCTGACACTATATTTAAAATTGTGAATATAAAATATGTCTATATATATATATATATATATATATATATATATATATATATATATATACTGTGTTGTCTGTACGCACGCACACACAGACACACACACACACACACCGGGTACTCGATAAGCCCAAAGCTTATTGATACCGGGTACTCGATAAGCCCAAAGCTTATTGATACCGGGTACTGGATAAGCCCAAAGCTTATTGATACCAGATACTCGATAAGCCTTATCGATACCGGGTACTCGATAAGCCTTATTGATACCGGGTACTCGATAAGCCCAAAGCTTATTGATACCGGGTACTCGATAAGCCCAAAGCTTATTGATACCGGGTACTCGATAAGCCCAAAGCTTATTGATACCGGGTACTCGATAAGCCCAAAGCTTATTGATACCGGGTACTCAATACATTTGTTAACGAGTTCCATCTCTATTTTTTCCCCCCAAACTGAACAAAGAGAGAAGTAACTTAACTGTTAGCTCAATCTAGCTCATTGTAATTGGGATATTAGGTAGAAATTCAAAACATTTGTAGCCACATTTAGCAAAGCTGAAATATTTTTACATGGTGAATGTGCTGTCATGGTCGTTTGAGCACAGGTAGAGATTGATTGGACAGAACTGCCTGTTGTAGTCTGTGATTTATTGGTTATTGATTGATCAACTGTCGACATAGTTGATAACTTTAAATTCCTGGGCATATCACAGACACATTCACATGGTCACTCAACAACGAGTACATCCTCAAGAAGGCGCAGCAGCGACTGTACAAAAGGACTAGTGAACTTGTATCACTGTATAATTGAAAGTGTCTTAACCCATTCTGAACAGGCACCCATTTTGGTGTCAGCATCATGTTATGCTTTAGCTATTTAAAAATAGCAGATCTACAAGCTCATATCGCGCCACCGAGTGGCGCGATACGAGCTTGTAGGTCTGCTATTTTTTGAAAAATCGAAGAGCGACTGACATTTTTAGAATCTGATCTCAGGTCAGAATGGGTTCATCAGACCAGTGTGTGTCCGGCGGAAACCTCGTATGAATCTGATCTCAGGTCAGAATGGGTTAACTGGCTGTATCACAGTGTGGTACGGTAACACGACCGCTCAGGACTGCAACAGGTTGCAGAGGACCGTTAAAACAGCAGCTGAAATCATCTGCAGCACAGAATTACCCAGTCTCCACAACATCTACACCACTCGTTGTATGAAAAAAAGCCCACAACATCATGGAAGACACCAGCCACCCAGCAAATACCCTGTTCAAACCACTCCCTTCCAAAAAGCGCTACCAGAGCATCAAATCTCGCACCACCCGTCTCAGTAACAGTTTCTACCCCCAGGCAGTCAGGCTGCTGAACAGCTGACCTTGAACTGTATTGCACTGTTTTGTCACTTCACTTGCACTTTTCTTTTCTGTTTTTTTGTCTTTTTCTTGCACTATAGATGTTTGTTTATGTCCTGTGTATGTAAGACTGAGAGTGCTCTGAGCAAAATATTTTTTATTTATACTCTGTATCTATACTTTGTATTTATACTCTGTATCTATACACAATAAACCTGAACCTGAACCTGATTGGTAACCTGTTATCGGGCTGTGCTCCATGTTGGGACACACAGAGTCCAATTAAATCCATCAGCCGTTTGTCCCTCACTCTTAACGGGGCCCAGTGGACAGGCCCGTCTGGACCTGTCCTGTGTTCTGTGTCACAATCTGGTGTGTTTGGATGTTGTTCAACTTGTTGAAATGTGCCAGTAGACACACAGTGGCTGTGTGTGTGTGTGTGTGTGTGTGTGTGATCAACAGCAGTCATTCAAAGTATTAAGAACCGTGTACAAAAACTAGATCATGAAAGGAATCTCATTAAGCACAAGTTAAAGTTATAAAACTGCAGCACAAGTAATGAATCAAAGTCCTCAGTTAAGGGTTAAGGGTTAGTAAAGGGTTAGTGTTAGTGGGCAGCAGCAAACACAATATTTCTGTAGATTTTCTACACAAGTTGATTGTGTGTGTGTGTGTGTGTGTGTGTGTGTGTGTGTGTGTGTGTGTGTGTGTGTGTGTGTGTGTGTGTGTGTGTGTGTGACCTACATGAGTCATACAACTACCTAGGGCATAGATTTAATATTGCAGGGGAATGGAAAGAACAGGTTGAGTACATAACATCTGAGTTTACAGCTAGGCTGAACCTGATTGACGCTTCACCACTACCACTGCTGATGAAGTTGGAGGCTATCAGGCAGGTTGCCCTGACTAGAGTACAACACCTCTTCTCCAACGTTCATCTGGCATGTAAAACACTTAGTGATCTAAATGACAGTGTAGTTCACTTTGTGAGGAAGTGGTTCGGGCTCAACACCCACACCACCAGAGACATTATTTTCCAGTCCAAACAGGATGGTGCTGAACGTGGAGTGGATATATAACGCCACAAGGCTGGCTCACTTGATAAATGAGCATTTGCGCCTGTCGTAGACATGCGCAGAGCAAGTTCAGTCAGGGAACCTCAGTCAGCGCGCCGGCCGTTAATTGGGCCACCGCAGCATCAGGCTCTCATCCACATGATTCACTCAGCCAATCACACGCTCACCCCATCTCATACCGGCTACTTTAACTGAAGGTTTTGCATTCATCCTCCTGCTTGCTTGCTTGCTGCTGCTTATTGTATACTGTGCGCCGCAGTATACAAAGTGCTCACCCACCTCCAC
>NC_139705.1:52293554-52306054 GCF_964188405.1 Protomyctophum parallelum | reverse complement strand
CTATTAGACGAGCGTCTAAAAATGGGATAAAAACGTCAAAAAATACACGTGTTTTAGACGTCTATTTTTAGACGTTTTTTATCCCAATTTTGACCATGGGCTATAGCCCATACTGTACGGCATACTATAGCAAGCCGTTTTTCATCATTTTTGAGGATTTGAAAAAAATTCTAAAAACGATGGGCTATAACCCATCGTTGTTTTTTTTTCCTTTTTTTTTAAATCCTCAAAAATGTAGAAAAACGGCGTGCTATAGTATGCCGTACAGTATGGGCTATTAGACGAGTGTCTAAAAATGGGATAAAAACGTCAAAAAATACACGTCTAAAACACGTCTAAAAATAGACGTGTTTTAGACGTCTATTTTTAGACGTTTTTTATCCCATTTTTGACCATGGGCTATAGCCCATACTGTACGGCATACTATAGCAAGCCGTTTTTCATCAATTTTGAGGATTTGAAAAAAATCTAAAAAATCTAAAAACGATGGGCACCCATCGTTTTTTTTTTTTCTTTTTTTTTATCCAAAAATTCTAATTTGAAAAAAATCTTAAAAAAATCTAAAAACGATGGGCTATAACCCATCGTTTTTTTTTTTTTTTTTTCACTTTTTTTTCAAATCCTCAAAAATGATGAAAAACGGCGTGCTATAGTATGCCGTACAGTATGGGCTATTAGACGAGTGTCTAAAAATGGGATAAAAACGTCAAAAAATACACGTCTAAAACACGTCAAAAAATAGACGTGTTTTAGACGTCTATTTTTAGACGTTTTTTATCCCAATTTTGACCATGGGCTATAGCCCATACTGTACGGCATACTATAGCAAGCCGTTTTTCATCATTTTTGAGGATTTGAAAAAAAATCTAAAAAATCTAAAAACGATGGGCTATAACCCATCGTTGTTTTTTTTTCCTTTTTTTTCAAATCCTCAAAAATGTAGAAAAACGGCGTGCTATAGTATGCCGTACAGTATGTGCTATTAGACGAGCGTCTAAAAATGGGATAAAAACGTCAAAAAATACACGTGTTTTAGACGTCTATTTTTAGACGTTTTTTATCCCATTTTTGACCATGGGCTATAGCCCATACTGTACGGCATACTGTAGCAAGCCGTTTTTCATCATTTTTGAGGATTTGAAAAAAATCTAAAAAACAATCTAAAAACGATGGGCTATAACCCATCGTTTTTTTTTTTTCTTTTCATTTTTTTCACGTATCACAGTATGGGCTATTAGACGAGTGTCTAAAAATGGGATAAAAACGACTAAAAATAGTCGTCTAAAACACGTCTAAAAATAGACGTGTTTTAGACGTATATTTTTAGACGTTTTTTATCCCATTTTTGACCATGGGCTATAGCCCATACTGTACGGAATACTATAGCAAGCCGTTTTTCATCATTTTTGAGGACTTTTAAAAAAATCAAAAAATTCTAAAAACGATGGGCTATAACCCATTTTTTTATTTTTTCATTTTTTTCAAATCCTCAAAAATGATGAAAAACGGCGTGCTATAGTATGCCGTACAGTATGGGCTATTAGACGAGCGTCTAAAAATGGGATAAAAACGTAAAAAAATACACGTCTAAAACACGTCTAAAAATAGATGTGTTTTAGACGTCTATTTTTAGACGTTTTATATCCCATTTTTGACCATGGGCTATAGCCCATACTGTACGGAATACTATAGCAAGCCGTTTTTCATCATTTTTGAGGATTTGAAAAAAAAAAAAAAGAAAAAAAACACGATGGGCTATAACCCATCTTTTTTTTTTTTCCTTTTTTTTCAAATCCTCAAAAATGTAGAAAAGCGGCGTGCTATAGTATGCCGTACAGTATGGGCTATTAGACGAGAGTCTAAAAATGGGATAAAAACGTCAAAAAATACACGTCTAAAACACTTCTAAAAATAGACGTGTTTTAGACGTCTATTTTTAGACGTTTTCTATCCCATTTTTGACCATGGGCTATAGCCCATACTGTACGGCATACTATAGCAAGCCGTTTTTCATATTTTTTTAGGATTTGAAAAAAAAAAAAAAAAAAAAAAAACGATGGGCTATATAACCCATCGGTTTTTTTTTTTTTTTTTTTTCAAATCCTCAAAAATGATGAAAAACGGCGTGCTATAGTATGCCGTACAGTATGGGCTATTAGACGAGCGTCTAAAAATGGGATAAAAACGTAAAGAAATACACGTCTAAAACACGTCTAAAAATAGACGTGTTTTTTATCCAATTTTTGACCATGGGCTATAGCCCATACTGTACGGAATACTATAGCAAGCAGTTTTTCATCATTTTTGAGGATTTGAAAAAAATTCTAAAAACGATGGGCTATAACCCATCGTTGTTTTTTTTCCTTTTTTTTCAAATCCTCAAAAATGTAGAAAAACGGCGTGCTATAGTATGCCGTACAGTATGGGCTATTAGACGAGCGTCTAAAAATGGGATAAAAACGTCAAAAAATACACGTCTAAAACACGTCTAAAAATAGATGTGTTTTAGACGTCTATTTTTAGACGTTTTTTATCCCATTTTTGACCATGGGCTATGGGCGGCATACTATAGCAAGCCGTTTTTCATCATTTTTGAGGATTTGAAAAAAATCTAAAAAATCTAAAAACGATGGGCACCCATCGTTTTTTTTTTTTTTCATTTTTTTTTCAAAAAATTCTAATATGAAAAAAAATCTAAAAAAAAATCTGAAAACGATGGGCTATAACCCATCGTTTTTTTTTAAATCCTCAAAAATGATGAAAAACGGCGTGCTATAGTATGCCGTACAGTATGGGCTATTAGACGAGCGTCTAAAAATGGGATAAAAACGTCAAAAAATACACGTCTAAAAATAGATGTGTTTTAGACGTCTATTTTTAGACGTTTTTTATCCCATATTTGACCATGGGCTATAGCCCATACTGTACGGCATACTATAGCAAGCCGTTTTTCATCATTTTTGAGGATTTAAAAAAAATCTAAAAAATCTAAAAACGATGGGCACCCATCGTTTTCTTTTTCTTTTTTCTTTTTTTTTCAAACAATTCTAATTTGAAAAAAATCTAAAAAAAAATCTAAAAACGATCGTTTTTTTTTTTGTTTTAATCCTCAAAAATGATGAAAAACGGCTTGCTATAGTATTCCGTACAGTATGGGCTATAGCCCATGGTCAAAAATGGGATAAAAACGTCAAAAAATACACGTCTAAAACACGTCTAAAAATAGACGTGTTTTAGACGTCTATTTTTTTAAGTTTTTTATCCCATTTTTGACCATGGGCTATAGCCCATACTGTACGGAATACTATAGCAAGCCGTTTTTCATCATTTTTGAGGATTTGAAAAAAAATCAAAAAATTCTAAAAACGATGGGCTATAACCCATCGTTGTTTTTTTTTCCTTTTTTTTCAAATCCTCAAAAATGATGAAAAACGGCGTGCTATAATATGCCGTACAGTATGGGCTATTAGACGAGCGTCTAAAAATGGGATAAAAACGTCAAAAAATACACGTCTAAAACACGTCTAAAAATAGACGTGTTTTAGACGTCTATTTTTTGAAGTTTTTTATCCCATTTTTGACCATGGGCTATAGCCCATACTGTACGGAATACTATAGCAAGCCGTTTTTCATCATTTTTGAGGATTTGAAAAAAAATCAAAAAATTCTAAAAACGATGGGCTATAACCCATCGTTGTTTTTTTTTCCTTTTTTTTCAAATCCTCAAAAATGATGAAAAACGGCGTGCTATAATATGCCGTACAGTATGGGCTATTAGACGAGCGTCTAAAAATGGGATAAAAACGTCAAAAAATACACGTCTAAAACACGTCTAAAAATAGACGTGTTTTAGACGTCTATTTTTAGACGTTTTTTATCCCATTTTTGACCATGGGCTATAGCCCATACTGTACGGCATACTATAGCAAGCCGTTTTTCATCATTTTTGAGGATTTGAAAAAAATCTTAAAAAAATCTAAAAGCGATGTGCTATAACCCATCGTTTTGTTTTTTTTTCAAAAAATTTTCAAATCCTCAAATGATGAAAAACGGCGTGCTATAGTATGCCGTACAGTATGGGCTATTAGACGAGTGTCTAAAAATGGGATAAAAACGTCAAAAAATACACGTCTAAAACACGTCTAAAAATAGACGTGTTTTAGACGTCTATTTTTAGACGTTTTTTATCCCAATTTTGACCATGGGCTATAGCCCATACTGTACGGCATACTATAGCAAGCCGTTTTTCATCAATTTTGAGGATTTGAAAAAAATCTAAAAAATCTAAACGATGGGCACCCATCGTTTTTTTTTTTTTCTTTTTTTTTTTCAAAAAATTCTAATTTAAAAAAAATCTTAAAAAAATCTAAAAACGATGGGCTATAACCCATCGTTTTTTTTTTTTTTTTCACTTTTTTTTCAAATCCTCAAAAATGATGAAAAACGGCGTGCTATAGTATGCCGTACAGTATGGGCTATTAGACGAGCTTCTAAAAATGGGATAAAAACGTCTAAAAATAGATGTGTTTTAGACGTCTATTTTTAGACGTTTTTTATCCCATATTTGACCATGGGCTATAGCCCATACTGTACGGCATACTATAGCAAGCCGTTTTTCATCATTTTTGAGGATTTAAAAAAAATCTAAAAAATCTAAAAACGATGGGCACCCATCGTTTTTTTTTTTTTTTCATTTTTTTTCAAACAATTCTAATTTGAAAAAAATCTAAAAACGATCGTTTTTTTTTTGTTTTAATCCTCAAAAATGATGAAAAACGGCGTGCTATAGTATGCCGTACAGTATGGGCTATTAGACGAGCGTCTAAAAATGGGATAAAAACGTCAAAAAATACACGTCTAAAACACGTCTAAAAATAGACGTGTTTTAGACGTCTATTTTTAGACGTTTTTTATCCCATTTTTGACCATGGGCTATAGCCCATACTGTACGGCATACTATAGCAAGCCGTTTTTCATCATTTTTGAGGATTTGAAAAAAATCTAAAAACGATGTGCTATAACCCATCGTTTTGTTTTTTTTTCCATTTTTTTTCAAATCCTCAAAAATGATGAAAAACGGCGTGCTATAGTATGCCGTACAGTATGGGCTATTAGACGAGTGTCTAAAAATGGGATAAAAACGTCAAAAAATACACGTCTAAAACACGTCTAAAAATAGACGTGTTTTAGACGTCTATTTTTAGACGTTTTTTATCCCAATTTTGACCATGGGCTATAGCCCATACTGTACGGCATACTATAGCAAGCCGTTTTTCATCAATTTTGAGGATTTGAAAAAAATCAAAAAAATCTAAACGATGGGCACCCATCGTTTTTTTTTTTTTTTCATTTTTTTTCAAAAAATTCTAATTTGAAAAAAATCTTTAAAAAATCTAAAAACGATGTGCTATAACCCATCGTTTTTTTTTTTTTTTTTTTTTTTTATCAAATCCTCAAAAAGGATGAAAAACGGCGTGCTATAGTATGCCGTACAGTATGGGCTATTAGACGAGTGTCTAAAAATGGGATAAAAACGTCAAAAAATACACGTCTAAAACACGTCTAAAAATAGACGTGTTTTAGACGTCTATTTTTAGACGTTTTTTATCCCAATTTTGACCATGGGCTATAGCCCATACTGTACGGCATACTATAGCAAGCCGTTTTTCATCATTTTTGAGGATTTGAAAAAAAATCTAAAAATTCTAAAAACGATGGGCTATAACCCATCGTTGTTTTTTTTTCCTTTTTTTTCAAATCCTCAAAAATGTAGAAAAACGGCGTGCTATAGTATGCCGTACAGTATGGGCTATTAGACGAGTGTCTAAAAATGGGATAAAAACGTCAAAAAACACACGTCTAAAACACGTCTAAAAATAGACGTGTTTTAGACGTCTATTTTTAGACGTTTTTTATCCCATTTTTGACCATGGGCTATAGCCCATACTGTACGGCATACTATAGCAAGCCGTTTTTCATCAATTTTGAGGATTTGAAAAAAATCTAAAAAATCTAAAAACGATGGGCACCCATCGTTTTTTTTTTTTTTCTTTTTTTTTTCAAAAAATTCTAATTTGAAAAAAATCTTTAAAAAATCTAAAAACGATGGGCTATAACCCATCGTTTTCTTTTTTTTTTTTAACTTTTTTTTCAAATCCTCAAAAATGATGAAAAACGGCGTGCTATATAGTATGCCGTACAGTATGGGCTATTAGACGAGTGTCTAAAAATGGGATAAAAACGTCAAAAAATACACGTCTAAAACACGTCAAAAAATAGACGTGTTTTAGACGTCTATTTTTAGACGTTTTTTATCCCAATTTTGACCATGGGCTATAGCCCATACTGTACGGCATACTATAGCAAGCCGTTTTTCATCATTTTTGAGGATTTGAAAAAAAATCTAAAAATTCTAAAAACGATGGGCTATAACCCATCGTTGTTTTTTTTTCCTTTTTTTTCAAATCCTCAAAAATGTAGAAAAACGGCGTGCTATAGTATGCCGTACAGTATGTGCTATTAGACGAGCGTCTAAAAATGGGATAAAAACGTCAAAAAATACACGTGTTTTAGACGTCTATTTTTAGACGTTTTTTATCCCATTTTTGACCATGGGCTATAGCCCATACTGTACGGCATACTGTAGCAAGCCGTTTTACACGTGTTTTAGACGTCTATTTTTAGACGTTTTTTATCCCATTTTTGACCATGGGCTATAGCCCATACTGTACGGCATACTGTAGCAAGCCGTTTTTCATCATTTTTGAGGATTTGAAAAAAATCTTAAAAAAAAATCTAAAAACGATGGGCTATAACCCATCTTTTTTTTTTTTTTTTCATTTTTTTCACGTATCACAGTATGGGCTATTAGACGAGTGTCTAAAAATGGGATAAAAACGACTAAAAATAGTCGTCTAAAACACGTCTAAAAATTGACGTGTTTTAGACGTATATTTTTTGACGTTTTTTATCCCATTTTTGACCATGGGCTATAGCCCATACTGTACGGAATACTATAGCAAGCCGTTTTTCATCATTTTTGAGGACTTTTAAAAAAATCTAAAAATTCTAAAAACCATGGGCTATAACCCATTTTTTTATTTTTTCATTTTTTTCAAATCCTCAAAAATGATGAAAAACGGCGTGCTATAGTATGCCGTACAGTATGGGCTATTAGACGAGCGTCTAAAAATGGGATAAAAACGTCAAAAAATACACGTCTAAAACACGTCTAAAAATAGACGTGTTTTAGACGTCTATTTTTTGAAGTTTTTTATCCCATTTTTGACCATGGGCTATAGCCCATACTGTACGGAATACTATAGCAAGCCGTTTTTCATCATTTTTGAGGATTTGAAAAAAAATCAAAAAATTCTAAAAACGATGGGCTATAACCCATCGTTGTTTTTTTTTCCTTTTTTTTCAAATCCTCAAAAATGATGAAAAACGGCGTGCTATAATATGCCGTACAGTATGGGCTATTAGACGAGCGTCTAAAAATGGGATAAAAACGTCAAAAAATACACGTCTAAAACACGTCTAAAAATAGACGTGTTTTAGACGTCTATTTTTTGAAGTTTTTTATCCCATTTTTGACCATGGGCTATAGCCCATACTGTACGGAATACTATAGCAAGCCGTTTTTCATCATTTTTGAGGATTTGAAAAAAAATCAAAAAATTCTAAAAACGATGGGCTATAACCCATCGTTGTTTTTTTTTCCTTTTTTTTCAAATCCTCAAAAATGATGAAAAACGGCGTGCTATAATATGCCGTACAGTATGGGCTATTAGACGAGCGTCTAAAAATGGGATAAAAACGTCAAAAAATACACGTCTAAAACACGTCTAAAAATAGACGTGTTTTAGACGTCTATTTGTAGACGTTTTTTATCCCATTTTTGACCATGGGCTATAGCCCATACTGTACGGCATACTATAGCAAGCCGTTTTTCATCATTTTTGAGGATTTGAAAAAAATCTTAAAAAAATCTAAAAGCGATGTGCTATAACCCATCGTTTTGTTTTTTTTTCAATTTTTTTTCAAATCCTCAAATGATGAAAAACGGCGTGCTATAGTATGCCGTACAGTATGGGCTATTAGACGAGTGTCTAAAAATGGGATAAAAACGTCAAAAAATACACGTCTAAAACACGTCTAAAAATAGACGTGTTTTAGACGTCTATTTTTAGACGTTTTTTATCCCAATTTTGACCATGGGCTATAGCCCATACTGTACGGCATACTATAGCAAGCCGTTTTTCATCAATTTTGAGGATTTGAAAAAAATCTAAAAAATCTAAACGATGGGCACCCATCGTTTTTTTTTTTTTCTTTTTTTTTTTCAAAAAATTCTAATTTAAAAAAAATCTTAAAAAAATCTAAAAACGATGGGCTATAACCCATCGTTTTTTTTTTTTTTTTCACTTTTTTTTCAAATCCTCAAAAATGATGAAAAACGGCGTGCTATAGTATGCCGTACAGTATGGGCTATTAGACGAGCTTCTAAAAATGGGATAAAAACGTCTAAAAATAGATGTGTTTTAGACGTCTATTTTTAGACGTTTTTTATCCCATATTTGACCATGGGCTATAGCCCATACTGTACGGCATACTATAGCAAGCCGTTTTTCATCATTTTTGAGGATTTAAAAAAAATCTAAAAAATCTAAAAACGATGGGCACCCATCGTTTTTTTTTTTTTTTCATTTTTTTTCAAACAATTCTAATTTGAAAAAAATCTAAAAACGATCGTTTCTTTTTTGTTTTAATCCTCAAAAATGATGAAAAACGGCGTGCTATAGTATGCCGTACAGTATGGGCTATTAGACGAGCGTCTAAAAATGGGATAAAAACGTCAAAAAATACACGTCTAAAACACGTCTAAAAATAGACGTGTTTTAGACGTCTATTTTTAGACGTTTTTTATCCCATTTTTGACCATGGGCTATAGCCCATACTGTACGGCATACTATAGCAAGCCGTTTTTCATCATTTTTGAGGATTTGAAAAAAATCTAAAAAAAATCTAAAAACGATGTGCTATAACCCATCGTTTTGTTTTTTTTTCCATTTTTTTTCAAATCCTCAAAAATGATGAAAAACGGCGTGCTATAGTATGCCGTACAGTATGGGCTATTAGACGAGTGTCTAAAAATGGGATAAAAACGTCAAAAAATACGTCTAAAAATAGACGTGTTTTAGACGTCTATTTTTAGACGTTTTTTATCCCAATTTTGACCATGGGCTATAGCCCATACTGTACGGCATACTATAGCAAGCCGTTTTTCATCAATTTTGAGGATTTGAAAAAAATCAAAAAAATCTAAACGATGGGCACCCATCGTTTTTTTATTTTTTTATTTTTTTTCAAAAAATTCTAATTTGAAAAAAATCTTAAAAAAATCTAAAAACGATGTGCTATAACCCATCGTTTTTTTTTTTTTTTTTTTTTTTTATCAAATCCTCAAAAAGGATGAAAAACGGCGTGCTATAGTATGCCGTACAGTATGGGCTATTAGACGAGTGTCTAAAAATGGGATAAAAACGTCAAAAAATACACGTCTAAAACACGTCTAAAAATAGACGTGTTTTAGACGTCTATTTTTAGACGTTTTTTATCCCAATTTTGACCATGGGCTATAGCCCATACTGTACGGCATACTATAGCAAGCCGTTTTTCATCATTTTTGAGGATTTGAAAAAAAATCTAAAAATTCTAAAAACGATGGGCTATAACCCATCGTTGTTTTTTTTTCCTTTTTTTTCAAATCCTCAAAAATGTAGAAAAACGGCGTGCTATAGTATGCCGTACAGTATGGGCTATTAGACGAGTGTCTAAAAATGGGATAAAAACGTCAAAAAACACACGTCTAAAACACGTCTAAAAATAGACGTGTTTTAGACGTCTATTTTTAGACGTTTTTTATCCCATTTTTGACCATGGGCTATAGCCCATACTGTACGGCATACTATAGCAAGCCGTTTTTCATCAATTTTGAGGATTTGAAAAAAATCAAAAAAATCTAAAAACGATGGGCACCCATCGTTTTTTTTTTTTTTTTTTTTTTTTTCAAAAAATTCTAATTTGAAAAAAATCTTTAAAAAATCTAAAAACGATGGGCTATAACCCATCGTTTTCTTTTTTTTTTTTAACTTTTTTTTCAAATCCTCAAAAATGATGAAAAACGGCGTGCTATAGTATGCCGTACAGTATGGGCTATTAGACGAGTGTCTAAAAATGGGATAAAAACGTCAAAAAATACACGTCTAAAACACGTCAAAAAATAGACGTGTTTTAGACGTCTATTTTTAGACGTTTTTTATCCCAATTTTGACCATGGGCTATAGCCCATACTGTACGGCATACTATAGCAAGCCGTTTTTCATCATTTTTGAGGATTTGAAAAAAAATCTAAAAATTCTAAAAACGATGGGCTATAACCCATCGTTGTTTTTTTTTCCTTTTTTTTCAAATCCTCAAAAATGTAGAAAAACGGCGTGCTATAGTATGCCGTACAGTATGTGCTATTAGACGAGCGTCTAAAAATGGGATAAAAACGTCAAAAAATACACGTGTTTTAGACGTCTATTTTTAGACGTTTTTTATCCCATTTTTGACCATGGGCTATAGCCCATACTGTACGGCATACTGTAGCAAGCCGTTTTTCATCATTTTTGAGGATTTGAAAAAAATCTTAAAAAAAAATCTAAAAACGATGGGCTATAACCCATCTTTTTTTTTTTTTTTTTTTTTTTTCACGTATCACAGTATGGGCTATTAGACGAGTGTCTAAAAATGGGATAAAAACGACTAAAAATAGTCGTCTAAAACACGTCTAAAAATTGACGTGTTTTAGACGTATATTTTTTGACGTTTTTTATCCCATTTTTGACCATGGGCTATAGCCCATACTGTACGGAATACTATAGCAAGCCGTTTTTCATCATTTTTGAGGACTTTTAAAAAAATCTAAAAATTCTAAAAACCATGGGCTATAACCCATTTTTTTATTTTTTCATTTTTTTCAAATCCTCAAAAATGATGAAAAACGGCGTGCTATAGTATGCCGTACAGTATGGGCTATTAGACGAGTGTCTAAAAATGGGATAAAAACGTCAAAAAATACACGTCTAAAACACGTCAAAAAATAGACGTGTTTTAGACGTCTATTTTTAGACGTTTTTTATCCCAATTTTGACCATGGGCTATAGCCCATACTGTACGGCATACTATAGCAAGCCGTTTTTCATCATTTTTGAGGATTTGAAAAAAAATCTAAAAATTCTAAAAACGATGGGCTATAACCCATCGTTGTTTTTTTTTCCTTTTTTTTCAAATCCTCAAAAATGTAGAAAAACGGCGTGCTATAGTATGCCGTACAGTATGTGCTATTAGACGAGCGTCTAAAAATGGGATAAAAACGTCCAAAAATACACGTGTTTTAGACGTCTATTTTTAGACGTTTTTTATCCCATTTTTGACCATGGGCTATAGCCCATACTGTACGGCATACTGTAGCAAGCCGTTTTTCATCATTTTTGAGGATTTGAAAAAAATCTAAAAAAAAAATCTAAAAACGATGGGCTATAACCCATCATTTTTTTTTTTTTTTCATTTTTTTCACGTATCACAGTATGGGCTATTAGACGAGTGTCTAAAAATGGGATAAAAACGACTAAAAATAGTCGTCTAAAACACGTCTAAAAATTGACGTGTTTTAGACGTATATTTTTTGACGTTTTTTATCCCATTTTTGACCATGGGCTATAGCCCATACTGTACGGAATACTATAGCAAGCCGTTTTTCATCATTTTTGAGGACTTTTAAAAAAATCTAAAAATTCTAAAAACGATGGGCTATAACCCATTTTTTTATTTTTTCATTTTTTTCAAATCCTCAAAAATGATGAAAAACGGCGTGCTATAGTATGCCGTACAGTATGGGCTATTAGACGAGCGTCTAAAAATGGGATAAAAACGTCAAAAAATACACGTCTAAAACACGTCTAAAAATAGATGTGTTTTAGACGTCTATTTTTAGACGTTTTATATCCCATTTTTGACCATGGGCTATAGCCCATACTGTACGGAATACTATAGCAAGCCGTTTTTCATCATTTTTGAGGATTTGAAAAAAAAAAAAAGAAAAAAAAAACGATGGGCTATAACCCATCTTTTTTTTTTTTCCTTTTTTTTCAAATCCTCAAAAATGTAGAAAAGCGGCGTGCTATAGTATGCCGTACAGTATGGGCTATTAGACGAGCGTCTAAAAATGGGATAAAAACGTCTAAAAATAGTCGTCTAAAACACGTCTAAAAATAGACGTGTTTTAGACGTCTATTTTTAGACGTTTTTTATCCCATTTTTGACCATGGGCTATAGCCCATACTGTACGGAATACTATAGCAAGCCGTTTTTCATCATTTTTGAGGATTTGAAAAAAATTCTAAAAATTCTAAAAATGATGGGCTATAACCCATCGTTTTTTTTTTCCTTTT
>NC_139705.1:52083554-52288554 GCF_964188405.1 Protomyctophum parallelum | reverse complement strand
GACCATGGGCTATAGCCCATACTGTACGGAATACTATAGCAAGCCGTTTTTCATCATTTTTGAGGATTTAAAAAAAAAAAAAAAAAAAAAAAAAAAAAAACCATGGGCTATAACCCATCTTTTTTTTTTTTAAATTTTTCAAATCCTCAAAAATGTAGAAAAGCGGCGTGCTATAGTATGCCGTACAGTATGGGCTATTAGACGAGCGTCTAAAAATGGGATAAAAACGTCTAAAAAATAGTCGTCTAAAACACGTCTAAAAATAGACGTGTTTTAGACGTCTATTTTTAGACGTTTTTTATCCCATTTTTGACCATGGGCTATAGCCCATACTGTACGGAATACTATAGCAAGCCGTTTTTCATCATTTTTGAGGATTTGAAAAAAATTATAAAAATTATAAAAAAAACGATGGGCTATAACCCATCGTTTTTTTTTTTTTTTTCATTTTTTTCAAATCCTCAAAAATGATGAAAAACGGCGTGCTATAGTATGCCGTACAGTATGGGCTATTAGACGAGCGTCTAAAAATGGGATAAAAACGTCAAAAAATACACGTCTAAAACACGTCTAAAAATAGATGTGTTTTAGACGTCTATTTTTAGACGTTTTTTATCCCATTTTTGACCATGGGCTATAGCCCATACTGTACGGAATACTATAGCAAGCCGTTTTTCATCATTTTTGAGGATTTGAAAAAAAAAAAAAGAAAAAAAAAACGATGGGCTATAACCCATCATTTCTTTTTTTCCTTTTTTTTCAAATCCTCAAAAATGTAGAAAAGCGGCGTGCTATAGTATGCCGTACAGTATGGGCTATTAGACGAGCGTCTAAAAATGGGATAAAAACGTCTAAAAATAGTCGTCTAAAACACGTCTAAAAATAGACGTGTTTTAGACGTCTATTTTTAGACGTTTTTTATCCCATTTTTGACCATGGGCTATAGCCCATACTGTACGGAATACTATAGCAAGCCGTTTTTCATCATTTTTGAGGATTTGAAAAAAAAAAAAAAAAAAAAAAAAAACGATGGGGTATAACCCATCATTTTTTCCCCCCTTTTTTTCAAATCCTCAAAAATGTAGAAAAGCGGCGTGCTATAGTATGCCGTACAGTATGGGCTATTAGACGAGCGTCTAAAAATGGGATAAAAACGTCTAAAAATAGTCGTCTAAAACACGTCTAAAAATAGACGTGTTTTAGACGTCTATTTTTAGACGTTTTTTATCCCATTTTTGACCATGGGCTATAGCCCATACTGTACGGAATACTATAGCAAGCCGTTTTTCTACATTTTTGAGGATTTGAAAAAAAAAAAAAAAAAAAAAAAAAAAAAACGATGGGCTATAACCCATGGTTTTTTATTTATTTATTTTTAAATCCTCAAAAATGATGAAAAACGGCGTGCTATAGTATGCCGTACAGTATGGGCTATTAGACGAGCTTCTAAAAATGGGATAAAAACGTCTAAAAATAGTCGTCTAAAACACGTCTAAAAATAGACGTGTTTTAGACGTCTATTTTTAGACGTTTTTTATCCCATTTTTGACCATGGGCTATAGCCCATACTGTACGGAATACTATAGCAAGCCGTTTTTCATCATTTTTGAGGATTTAAAAAAAAATCAAAAAATTCTAAAAACGATGGGCTATATAACCCATCGTTTTTTTATTTTTTCATTTTTTTCAAATCCTCAAAAATGATGAAAAACGGCGTGCTATAGTATGCCGTACAGTATGGGCTATTAAACGAGCGTCAAAAAATGGGATAAAAACGTCAAAAAATACACGTCTAAAACACGTCTAAAAATAGATGTGTTTTAGACGTCTATTTTTAGACGTTTTTTATCCCATTTTTGACCATGGGCTATAGCCAATACTGTACGGAATACTATAGCAAGCCGTTTTTCATCATTTTTGAGGATTTGAAAAAAAAAAAAAAAAAAAAAAAAACGATGGGCTATAACCCATCATTTTTTTTTCATTTTTTTTCAAATCCTCAAAAATGTAGAAAACCGGCGTGCTATAGTATGCCGTACAGTATGGGCTATTAGACGAGCGTCTAAAAATGGGATAAAAACGTCTAAAAAATTGTCGTCTAAAACACGTCTAAAAATAGACGTGTTTTAGACGTCTATTTTTAGACGTTTTTTATCCCATTTTTGACCATGGGCTATAGCCCATACTGTACGGAATACTATAGCAAGCCGTTTTTCATCATTTTTGAGGATTTGAAAAAAAAAAAAAAAAAAAAAAAAAACGATGGGCTATAACCCATCATTTCTTTTTTTCCTTTTTTTTCAAATCCTCAAAAATGTAGAAAAGCGGCGTGCTATAGTATGCCGTACAGTATGGGCTATTAGACGAGCGTCTAAAAATGGGATAAAAACGTCTAAAAATAGTCGTCTAAAACACGTCTAAAAATAGACGTGTTTTAGACGTCTATTTTTAGACGTTTTTTATCCCATTTTTGACCATGGGCTATAGCCCATACTGTACGGAATACTATAGCAAGCCGTTTTTCATCATTTTTGAGGATTTAAAAAAAAATCAAAAAATTCTAAAAACGATGGGCTATATAACCCATCGTTTTTTTATTTTTTCATTTTTTTCAAATCCTCAAAAATGATGAAAAACGGCGTGCTATAGTATGCCGTACAGTATGGGCTATTAAACGAGCGTCAAAAAATGGGATAAAAACGTCAAAAAATACACGTCTAAAACACGTCTAAAAATAGATGTGTTTTAGACGTCTATTTTTAGACGTTTTTTATCCCATTTTTGACCATGGGCTATAGCCAATACTGTACGGAATACTATAGCAAGCCGTTTTTCATCATTTTTGAGGATTTGAAAAAAAAAAAAAAACGATGGGCTATAACCCATCATTTTTTTTTCATTTTTTTTCAAATCCTCAAAAATGTAGAAAACCGGCGTGCTATAGTATGCCGTACAGTATGGGCTATTAGACGAGCGTCTAAAAATGGGATAAAAACGTCTAAAAAATTGTCGTCTAAAACACGTCTAAAAATAGACGTGTTTTAGACGTCTATTTTTAGACGTTTTTTATCCCATTTTTGACCATGGGCTATAGCCCATACTGTACGGAATACTATAGCAAGCCGTTTTTCATCATTTTTGAGGATTTGAAAAAAAAAAAAAAAAAAAAAAAAACGATGGGCTATAACCCATCATTTCTTTTTTTCCTTTTTTTTCAAATCCTCAAAAATGTAGAAAAGCGGCGTGCTATAGTATGCCGTACAGTATGGGCTATTAGACGAGCGTCTAAAAATGGGATAAAAACGTCTAAAAATAGTCGTCTAAAACACGTCTAAAAATAGACGTGTTTTAGACGTCTATTTTTAGACGTTTTTTATCCCATTTTTGACCATGGGCTATAGCCCATACTGTACGGAATACTATAGCAAGCCGTTTTTCTACATTTTTGAGGATTTGAAAAAAAAAAAAAAAAAAAGAAAAAAAAACGATGGGCTATAACCCATGGTTTTTTATTTATTTATTTTTAAATCCTCAAAAATGATGAAAAACGGCGTGCTATAGTATGCCGTACAGTATGGGCTATTAGACGAGCTTCTAAAAATGGGATAAAAACGTCTAAAAATAGTCGTCTAAAACACGTCTAAAAATAGACGTGTTTTAGACGTCTATTTTTAGACGTTTTTTATCCCATTTTTGACCATGGGCTATAGCCCATACTGTACGGAATACTATAGCAAGCCGTTTTTCATCATTTTTGAGGATTTAAAAAAAAATCAAAAAATTCTAAAAACGATGGGCTATATAACCCATCGTTTTTTTATTTTTTCATTTTTTTCAAATCCTCAAAAATGATGAAAAACGGCGTGCTATAGTATGCCGTACAGTATGGGCTATTAAACGAGCGTCAAAAAATGGGATAAAAACGTCAAAAAATACACGTCTAAAACACGTCTAAAAATAGATGTGTTTTAGACGTCTATTTTTAGACGTTTTTTATCCCATTTTTGACCATGGGCTATAGCCAATACTGTACGGAATACTATAGCAAGCCGTTTTTCATCATTTTTGAGGATTTGAAAAAAAAAATAAATAAAAAAAAAAACGATGGGCTATAACCCATCATTTCTTTTTTTCCTTTTTTTTCAAATCCTCAAAAATGTAGAAAAGCGGCGTGCTATAGTATGCCGTACAGTATGGGCTATTAGACGAGCGTCTAAAAATGGGATAAAAACGTCTAAAAATAGTCGTCTAAAACACGTCTAAAAATAGACGTGTTTTAGACGTCTATTTTTAGACGTTTTTTATCCCATTTTTGACCATGGGCTATAGCCCATACTGTACGGAATACTATAGCAAGCCGTTTTTCATCATTTTTGAGGATTTATAAAAAAAAAAAAAAAAAAAAAAAAAACGATGGGCTATAACCCATCATTTTTCCCCCCCTTTTTTTTCAAATCCTCAAAAATGTAGAAAAGCGGCGTGCTATAGTATGCCGTACAGTATGGGCTATTAGACGAGCGTCTAAAAATGGGATAAAAACGTCTAAAAATAGTCGTCTAAAACACGTCTAAAAATAGACGTGTTTTAGACGTCTATTTTTAGACGTTTTTTATCCCATTTTTGACCATGGGCTATAGCCCATACTGTACGGAATACTATAGCAAGCCGTTTTTCTACATTTTTGAGGATTTGAAAAAAAAAAAAAAAAAAAAAAAAAAACGATGGGCTATAACCCATGGTTTTTTATTTATTTATTTTTAAATCCTCAAAAATGATGAAAAACGGCGTGCTATAGTATGCCGTACAGTATGGGCTATTAGACGAGCTTCTAAAAATGGGATAAAAACGTCTAAAAATAGTCGTCTAAAACACGTCTAAAAATAGACGTGTTTTAGACGTCTATTTTTTGACGTTTTTTATCCCATTTTTGACCATGGGCTATAGCCCATACTGTACGGAATACTATAGCAAGCCGTTTTTCATCATTTTTGAGGATTTAAAAAAAAATCAAAAAATTCTAAAAACGATGGGCTATATAACCCATCGTTTTTTTTATTTTTTCATTTTTTTCAAATCCTCAAAAATGATGAAAAACGGCGTGCTATAGTATGCCGTACAGTATGGGCTATTAAACGAGCGTCAAAAAATGGGATAAAAACGTCAAAAAATACACGTCTAAAACACGTCTAAAAATAGATGTGTTTTAGACGTCTATTTTTAGACGTTTTTTATCCCATTTTTGACCATGGGCTATAGCCAATACTGTACGGAATACTATAGCAAGCCGTTTTTCATCATTTTTGAGGATTTGAAAAAAAAAAAAAAAAAAAAAAAAACGATGGGCTATAACCCATCATTTTTTTTTTCATTTTTTTTCAAATCCTCAAAAATGTAGAAAACCGGCGTGCTATAGTATGCCGTACAGTATGGGCTATTAGACGAGCGTCTAAAAATGGGATAAAAACGTCTAAAAATTGTCGTCTAAAACACGTCTAAAAATAGACGTGTTTTAGACGTCTATTTTTAGACGTTTTTTATCCCATTTTTGACCATGGGCTATAGCCCATACTGTACGGAATACTATAGCAAGCCGTTTTTCATCATTTTTGAGGATTTAAAAAAAAAAAAAAAAAAAAAAAAAAAAACCATGGGCTATATAACCCATCTTTTTTTTTTAAAATTTTTTTTCAAATCCTCAAAAATGTAGAAAAGCGGCGTGCTATAGTATGCCGTACAGTATGGGCTATTAGACGAGCGTCTAAAAATGGGATAAAAACGTCTAAAAAATTGTCGTCTAAAACACGTCTAAAAATAGACGTGTTTTAGACGTCTATTTTTAGACGTTTTTTATCCCATTTTTGACCATGGGCTATAGCCCATACTGTACGGAATACTATAGCAAGCCGTTTTTCATCATTTTTGAGGATTTGAAAAAAAAAAAAAAGAAAAAAAAAAACGATGGGCTATAACCCATCATTTTTTTTTTTTTTTTTTTTTCAAATCCTCAAAAATGTAGAAAAGCGGCGTGCTATAGTATGCCGTACAGTATGGGCTATTAGACGAGCGTCTAAAAATGGGATAAAAACGTCTAAAAATAGTCGTCTAAAACACGTCTAAAAATAGACGTGTTTTAGACGTCTATTTTTAGACGTTTTTTATCCCATTTTTGACCATGGGCTATAGCCCATACTGTACGGAATACTATAGCAAGCCGTTTTTCATCATTTTTGAGGATTTAAAAAAAAAAAAAAAAAAAAAACCATGGGCTATAACCCATCTTTTTTTTTTTTTTAATTTTTCAAATCCTCAAAAATGTAGAAAAGCGGCGTGCTATAGTATGCCGTACAGTATGGGCTATTAGACGAGCGTCTAAAAATGGGATAAAAACGTCTAAAAAATAGTCGTCTAAAACACGTCTAAAAATAGACGTGTTTTAGACGTCTATTTTTAGACGTTTTTTATCCCATTTTTGACCATGGGCTATAGCCCATACTGTACGGAATACTATAGCAAGCCGTTTTTCATCATTTTTGAGGATTTGAAAAAAATTATAAAAATTATAAAAAAAAACGATGGGCTATAACCCATCGGTTTTTGTTTTTTTTTCATTTTTTTCAAATCCTCAAAAATGATGAAAAACGGCGTGCTATAGTATGCCGTACAGTATGGGCTATTAGACGAGCTTCTAAAAATGGGATAAAAAACGTCTAAAAATAGTCGTCTAAAAATAGACGTGTTTTAGACGTCCATTTTTAGACGTTTTTTATCCCATTTTTGACCATGGGCTATATCCCATACTGTACGGCATACTATACCAAGCCGTTTTTCATCATTTTTTAGGATTTGAAAAATAAAAAATTAAAAAAAACGATGGGCTATAACCCATAGTTTTTTATTTATTTATTTTCAAATCCTCAAAAATGATGAAAAACGGCGTGCTATAGTATGCCGTACAGTATGGGCTATTAGACGAGCGTCTAAAAATGGGATAAAAACGACTAAAAATAGTCGTCTAAAACACGTCTAAAAATAGACGTGTTTTAGACGTATATTTTTAGACGTTTTTTATCCCATTTTTGACCATGGGCTATAGCCCATACTGTACGGAATACTATAGCAAGCCGTTTTTCTACATTTTTGAGGATTTGAAAAAAAAAAAAAAAAAAAAAAAAAAAAAACGATGGGCTATAACCCATGGTTTTTTATTTATTTATTTTTAAATCCTCAAAAATGATGAAAAACGGCGTGCTATAGTATGCCGTACAGTATGGGCTATTAGACGAGCTTCTAAAAATGGGATAAAAACGTCTAAAAATAGTCGTCTAAAACACGTCTAAAAATAGACGTGTTTTAGACGTCTATTTTTAGACGTTTTTTATCCCATTTTTGACCATGGGCTATAGCCCATACTGTACGGAATACTATAGCAAGCCGTTTTTCATCATTTTTGAGGATTTTAAAAAAAATAAAAAAAAACTAAAAACGATGGGCTATAACCCATCGTTTTTTTATTTTTTCATTTTTTTCAAATCCTCAAAAATGATGAAAAACGGCGTGCTATAGTATGCCGTACAGTATGGGCTATTAAACGAGCGTCAAAAAATGGGATAAAAACGTCAAAAAATACACGTCTAAAACACGTCTAAAAATAGATGTGTTTTAGACGTCTATTTTTAGACGTTTTTTATCCCATTTTTGACCATGGGCTATAGCCAATACTGTACGGAATACTATAGCAAGCCGTTTTTCATCATTTTTGAGGATTTGAAAAAAAAAAAAAAAAAAAAAGAAACGATGGGCTATAACCCATCATTTTTTTTTTCATTTTTTTTCAAATCCTCAAAAATGTAGAAAAGCGGCGTGCTATAGTATGCCGTACAGTATGGGCTATTAGACGAGCGTCTAAAAATGGGATAAAAACGTCTAAAAAATTGTCGTCTAAAACACGTCTAAAAATAGACGTGTTTTAGACGTCTATTTTTAGACGTTTTTTATCCCATTTTTGACCATGGGCTATAGCCCATACTGTACGGAATACTATAGCAAGCCGTTTTTCATCATTTTTGAGGATTTGAAAAAAAAAAAAAAGAAAAAAAAAACGATGGGCTATAACCCATCATTTTTTTTTTCATTTTTTTTCAAATCCTCAAAAATGTAGAAAAGCGGCGTGCTATAGTATGCCGTACAGTATGGGCTATTAGACGAGCGTCTAAAAATGGGATAAAAACGTCTAAAAATAGTCGTCTAAAACACGTCTAAAAATAGACGTGTTTTAGACGTCTATTTTTAGACGTTTTTTTATCCCATTTTTGACCATGGGCTATAGCCCATACTGTACGGAATACTATAGCAAGCCGTTTTTCATCATTTTTGAGGATTTGACAAAAAAAAAAAGAAAAAAAAAACGATGGGCTATAACCCATCATTTCTTTTTTTCCTTTTTTTTCAAATCCTCAAAAATGTAGAAATGCGGCGTGCTATAGTATGCCGTACAGTATGGGCTATTAGACGAGCGTCTAAAAATGGGATAAAAACGTCTAAAAATAGTCGTCTAAAACACGTCTAAAAATAGACGTGTTTTAGACGTCTATTTTTAGACGTTTTTTATCCCATTTTTGACCATGGGCTATAGCCCATACTGTACGGAATACTATAGCAAGCCGTTTTTCATCATTTTTGAGGATTTAAAAAAAAAAAAAAAAAAAAAAAAAAACGATGGGCTATAACCCATCATTTTTTTCCCCCTTTTTTTTCAAATCCTCAAAAATGTAGAAAAGCGGCGTGCTATAGTATGCCGTACAGTATGGGCTATTAGACGAGCGTCTAAAAATGGGATAAAAACGTCTAAAAATAGTCGTCTAAAACACGTCTAAAAATAGACGTGTTTTAGACGTCTATTTTTAGACGTTTTTTATCCCATTTTTGACCATGGGCTATAGCCCATACTGTACGGAATACTATAGCAAGCCGTTTTTCTACATTTTTGAGGATTTGAAAAAAAAAAAAAAAAAAAAAAAAAAACGATGGGCTATAACCCATGGTTTTTTATTTATTTATTTTTAAATCCTCAAAAATGATGAAAAACGGCGTGCTATAGTATGCCGTACAGTATGGGCTATTAGACGAGCTTCTAAAAATGGGATAAAAACGTCTAAAAATAGTCGTCTAAAACACGTCTAAAAATAGACGTGTTTTAGACGTCTATTTTTAGACGTTTTTTATCCCATTTTTGACCATGGGCTATAGCCCATACTGTACGGAATACTATAGCAAGCCGTTTTTCATCATTTTTGAGGATTTAAAAAAAAATCAAAAAATTCTAAAAACGATGGGCTATATAACCCATCGTTTTTTTATTTTTTCATTTTTTTCAAATCCTCAAAAATGATGAAAAACGGCGTGCTATAGTATGCCGTACAGTATGGGCTATTAAACGAGCGTCAAAAAATGGGATAAAAACGTCAAAAAATACACGTCTAAAACACGTCTAAAAATAGATGTGTTTTAGACGTCTATTTTTAGACGTTTTTTATCCCATTTTTGACCATGGGCTATAGCCAATACTGTACGGAATACTATAGCAAGCCGTTTTTCATCATTTTTGAGGATTTGAAAAAAAAAAAAAAAAAAAAAAAAAACGATGGGCTATAACCCATCATTTTTTTTTTCTTTTTTTTTCAAATCCTCAAAAATGTAGAAAACCGGCGTGCTATAGTATGCCGTACAGTATGGGCTATTAGACGAGCGTCTAAAAATGGGATAAAAACGTCTAAAAATAGTCGTCTAAAACACGTCTAAAAATAGACGTGTTTTAGACGTCTATTTTTAGACGTTTTTTATCCCATTTTTGACCATGGGCTATAGCCCATACTGTACGGAATACTATAGCAAGCCGTTTTTCATCATTTTTGAGGATTTAAAAAAAAAAAAAAAAAAAAAACCATGGGCTATAACCCATCTTTTTTTTTAATTTTTTTTCAAATCCTCAAAAATGTAGAAAAGCGGCGTGCTATAGTATGCCGTACAGTATGGGCTATTAGACGAGCGTCTAAAAATGGGATAAAAACGTCTAAAAAATTGTCGTCTAAAACACGTCTAAAAATAGACGTGTTTTAGACGTCTATTTTTAGACGTTTTTTATCCCATTTTTGACCATGGGCTATAGCCCATACTGTACGGAATACTATAGCAAGCCGTTTTTCATCATTTTTGAGGATTTGAAAAAAAAAAAAAAGAAAAAAAAAACGATGGGCTATAACCCATCATTTTTTTTTTCATTTTTTTTCAAATCCTCAAAAATGATGAAAAACGGCGTGCTATAGTATGCCGTACAGTATGGGCTATTAGACGAGCTTCTAAAAATGGGATAAAAACGTCTAAAAATAGTCGTCTAAAACACGTCTAAAAATAGACGTGTTTTAGACGTCCATTTTTAGACGTTTTTTATCCCATTTTTGACCATGGGCTATATCCCATACTGTACGGCATACTATACCAAGCCGTTTTTCATCATTTTTTAGGATTTAAAAAAAAAAAAAAAAAAAAAAACGATGGGCTATAACCCATGGTTTTTTATTTATTTATTTTCAAATCCTCAAAAATGTAGAAAAGCGGCGTGCTATAGTATGCCGTACAGTATGGGCTATTAGACGAGCGTCTAAAAATGGGATAAAAACGTCAAAAAATAGTCGTCTAAAACACGTCTAAAAATAGACGTGTTTTAGACGTCTATTTTTAGACGTTTTTTATCCCATTTTTGACCATGGGCTATAGCCCATACTGTACGGAATACTATAGCAAGCCGTTTTTCTACATTTTTGAGGATTTGAAAAAAAAAAAAAATAAATAAAAAAACGATGGGCTATAACCCATGGTTTTTTATTTATTTATTTTTAAATCCTCAAAAATGATGAAAAACGGCGTGCTATAGTATGCCGTACAGTATGGGCTATTAGACGAGCTTCTAAAAATGGGATAAAAACGTCTAAAAATAGTCGTCTAAAACACGTCTAAAAATAGACGTGTTTTAGACGTCTATTTTTAGACGTTTTTTATCCCATTTTTGACCATGGGCTATAGCCCATACTGTACGGAATACTATAGCAAGCCGTTTTTCATCATTTTTGAGGATTTTAAAAAAAATCAAAAAATTCTAAAAACGATGGGCTATAACCCATCGTTTTTTTATTTTTTCATTTTTTTCAAATCCTCAAAAATGATGAAAAACGGCGTGCTATAGTATGCCGTACCGTATGGGCTATTAAACGAGCGTCAAAAAATGGGATAAAAACGTCAAAAAATACACGTCTAAAACACGTCTAAAAATAGATGTGTTTTAGACGTCTATTTTTAGACGTTTTTTATCCCATTTTTGACCATGGGCTATAGCCAATACTGTACGGAATACTATAGCAAGCCGTTTTTCATCATTTTTGAGGATTTGAAAAAAAAAAAAAAAAAAAAGAAAAACGATGGGCTATAACCCATCATTTTTTTTTCATTTTTTTTCAAATCCTCAAAAATGTAGAAAACCGGCGTGCTATAGTATGCCGTACAGTATGGGCTATTAGACGAGCGTCTAAAAATGGGATAAAAACGTCTAAAAATAGTCGTCTAAAACACGTCTAAAAATAGACGTGTTTTAGACGTCTATTTTTAGACGTTTTTTATCCCATTTTTGACAATGGGCTATAGCCCATACTGTACGGAATACTATAGCAAGCCGTTTTTCATCATTTTTGAGGATTTGAAAAAAAAAAAAAAAAAAAACGATGGGCTATAACCCATCATTTTTTTCCCCCTTTTTTTTCAAATCCTCAAAAATGTAGAAAAGCGGCGTGCTATAGTATGCCGTACAGTATGGGCTATTAGACGAGCGTCTAAAAATGGGATAAAAACGTCTAAAAATAGTCGTCTAAAACACGTTTAAAAATAGACGTGTTTTAGACGTCTATTTTTAGACGTTTTTTATCCCATTTTTGACCATGGGCTATAGCCCATACTGTACGGAATACTATAGCAAGCCGTTTTTCTACATTTTTGAGGATTTGAGAAAAAAAAAAAAAAAAAAAAAAACGATGGGCTATAACCCATGGTTTTTTATTTATTTATTTTTAAATCCTCAAAAATGATGAAAAACGGCGTGCTATAGTATGCCGTACAGTATGGGCTATTAGACGAGCTTCTAAAAATGGGATAAAAACGTCTAAAAATAGTCGTCTAAAACACGTCTAAAAATAGACGTGTTTTAGACGTCTATTTTTAGACGTTTTTTATCCCATTTTTGACCATGGGCTATAGCCCATACTGTACGGAATACTATAGCAAGCCGTTTTTCATCATTTTTGAGGATTTAAAAAAAAATCTAAAAATTCTAAAAACGATGGGCTATAACCCATCGTTTTTTTATTTTTTCATTTTTTACAAATCCTCAAAAATGATGAAAAACGGCGTGCTATAGTATGCCGTACAGTATGGGCTATTAAACGAGCGTCAAAAAATGGGATAAAAACGTCAAAAAATACACGTCTAAAACACGTCTAAAAATAGATGTGTTTTAGACGTCTATTTTTAGACGTTTTTTATCCCATTTTTGACCATGGGCTATAGCCAATACTGTACGGAATACTATAGCAAGCCGTTTTTCATCATTTTTGAGGATTTGAAAAAAAAAAAAAAGAAAAAAAAAACGATGGGCTATAACCCATCATTTTTTTTTCATTTTTTTTCAAATCCTCAAAAATGTAGAAAAGCGGCGTGCTATAGTATGCCGTACAGTATGGGCTATTAGACGAGCGTCTAAAAATGGGATAAAAACGTCTAAAAAATAGTCGTCTAAAACACGTCTAAAAATAGACGTGTTTTAGACGTCTATTTTTAGACGTTTTTTATCCCATTTTTGACCATGGGCTATAGCCCATACTGTACGGAATACTATAGCAAGCCGTTTTTCATCATTTTTGAGGATTTGAAAAAAATTATAAAAATTATAAAAAAAAACGATGGGCTATAACCCATCGTTTTTTTTTTTTTTTTCATTTTTTTCAAATCCTCAAAAATGATGAAAAACGGCGTGCTATAGTATGCCGTACAGTATGGGCTATTAGACGAGCTTCTAAAAATGGGATAAAAACGTCTAAAAAATAGTCGTCTAAAACACGTCTAAAAATAGACGTGTTTTAGACGTCCATTTTTAGACGTTTTTTATCCCATTTTTGACCATGGGCTATATCCCATACTGTACGGCATACTATACCAAGCCGTTTTTCATCATTTTTTAGGATTTAAAAAAAAAAAAAAAAAAAAAAACGATGGGCTATAACCCATGGTTTTTTATTTATTTATTTTCAAATCCTCAAAAATGTAGAAAAGCGGCGTGCTATAGTATGCCGTACAGTATGGGCTATTAGACGAGCGTCTAAAAATGGGATAAAAACGTCTAAAAATAGTCGTCTAAAACACGTCTAAAAATAGACGTGTTTTAGACGTCTATTTTTAGACGTTTTTTATCCCATTTTTGACCATGGGCTATAGCCCATACTGTACGGAATACTATAGCAAGCCGTTTTTCATCATTTTTGAGGATTTTAAAAAAAATCAAAAAATTCTAAAAACGATGGGCTATAACCCATCGTTTTTTTATTTTTTCATTTTTTTCAAATCCTCAAAAATGATGAAAAACGGCGTGCTATAGTATGCCGTACAGTATGGGCTATTAAACGAGCGTCAAAAAATGGGATAAAAACGTCAAAAAATACACGTCTAAAACACGTCTAAAAATAGATGTGTTTTAGACGTCTATTTTTAGACGTTTTTTATCCCATTTTTGACCATGGGCTATAGCCAATACTGTACGGAATACTATAGCAAGCCGTTTTTCATCATTTTTGAGGATTTGAAAAAAAAAAAAAAAAAAAAACGATGGGCTATAACCCATCATTTTTTTCCCCCTTTTTTTTCAAATCCTCAAAAATGTAGAAAAGCGGCGTGCTATAGTATGCCGTACAGTATGGGCTATTAGACGAGCGTCTAAAAATGGGATAAAAACGTCTAAAAATAGTCGTCTAAAACACGTTTAAAAATAGACGTGTTTTAGACGTCTATTTTTAGACGTTTTTTATCCCATTTTTGACCATGGGCTATAGCCCATACTGTACGGAATACTATAGCAAGCCGTTTTTCTACATTTTTGAGGATTTGAGAAAAAAAAAAAAAAAAAAAAAAAAAACGATGGGCTATAACCCATGGTTTTTTATTTATTTATTTTTAAATCCTCAAAAATGATGAAAAACGGCGTGCTATAGTATGCCGTACAGTATGGGCTATTAGACGAGCTTCTAAAAATGGGATAAAAACGTCTAAAAATAGTCGTCTAAAACACGTCTAAAAATAGACGTGTTTTAGACGTCTATTTTTAGACGTTTTTTATCCCATTTTTGACCATGGGCTATAGCCCATACTGTACGGAATACTATAGCAAGCCGTTTTTCATCATTTTTGAGGATTTTAAAAAAAATCTAAAAATTCTAAAAACGATGGGCTATAACCCATCGTTTTTTTATTTTTTCATTTTTTTCAAATCCTCAAAAATGATGAAAAACGGCGTGCTATAGTATGCCGTACAGTATGGGCTATTAAACGAGCGTCAAAAAATGGGATAAAAACGTCAAAAAATACACGTCTAAAACACGTCTAAAAATAGATGTGTTTTAGACGTCTATTTTTAGACGTTTTTTATCCCATTTTTGACCATGGGCTATAGCCAATACTGTACGGAATACTATAGCAAGCCGTTTTTCATCATTTTTGAGGATTTGAAAAAAAAAAAAAAAAAAAAACGATGGGCTATAACCCATCATTTTTTTCCCCCTTTTTTTTCAAATCCTCAAAAATGTAGAAAAGCGGCGTGCTATAGTATGCCGTACAGTATGGGCTATTAGACGAGCGTCTAAAAATGGGATAAAAACGTCTAAAAATAGTCGTCTAAAACACGTTTAAAAATAGACGTGTTTTAGACGTCTATTTTTAGACGTTTTTTATCCCATTTTTGACCATGGGCTATAGCCCATACTGTACGGAATACTATAGCAAGCCGTTTTTCTACATTTTTGAGGATTTGAGAAAAAAAAAAAAAAAAAAAAAAAAAAACGATGGGCTATAACCCATGGTTTTTTATTTATTTATTTTTAAATCCTCAAAAATGATGAAAAACGGCGTGCTATAGTATGCCGTACAGTATGGGCTATTAGACGAGCTTCTAAAAATGGGATAAAAACGTCTAAAAATAGTCGTCTAAAACACGTCTAAAAATAGACGTGTTTTAGACGTCTATTTTTAGACGTTTTTTATCCCATTTTTGACCATGGGCTATAGCCCATACTGTACGGAATACTATAGCAAGCCGTTTTTCATCATTTTTGAGGATTTTAAAAAAAATCTAAAAATTCTAAAAACGATGGGCTATAACCCATCGTTTTTTTATTTTTTCATTTTTTTCAAATCCTCAAAAATGATGAAAAACGGCGTGCTATAGTATGCCGTACAGTATGGGCTATTAAACGAGCGTCAAAAAATGGGATAAAAACGTCAAAAAATACACGTCTAAAACACGTCTAAAAATAGATGTGTTTTAGACGTCTATTTTTAGACGTTTTTTATCCCATTTTTGACCATGGGCTATAGCCAATACTGTACGGAATACTATAGCAAGCCGTTTTTCATCATTTTTGAGGATTTGAAAAAAAAAAAAAAAAAAAAAACGATGGGCTATAACCCATCATTTTTTTCCCCCTTTTTTTTCAAATCCTCAAAAATGTAGAAAAGCGGCGTGCTATAGTATGCCGTACAGTATGGGCTATTAGACGAGCGTCTAAAAATGGGATAAAAACGTCTAAAAATAGTCGTCTAAAACACGTTTAAAAATAGACGTGTTTTAGACGTCTATTTTTAGACGTTTTTTATCCCATTTTTGACCATGGGCTATAGCCCATACTGTACGGAATACTATAGCAAGCCGTTTTTCTACATTTTTGAGGATTTGAGAAAAAAAAAAAAAAAAAAAAAAAAAAACGATGGGCTATAACCCATGGTTTTTTATTTATTTATTTTTAAATCCTCAAAAATGATGAAAAACGGCGTGCTATAGTATGCCGTACAGTATGGGCTATTAGACGAGCTTCTAAAAATGGGATAAAAACGTCTAAAAATAGTCGTCTAAAACACGTCTAAAAATAGACGTGTTTTAGACGTCTATTTTTAGACGTTTTTTATCCCATTTTTGACCATGGGCTATAGCCCATACTGTACGGAATACTATAGCAAGCCGTTTTTCATCATTTTTGAGGATTTTAAAAAAAATCTAAAAATTCTAAAAACGATGGGCTATAACCCATCGTTTTTTTATTTTTTCATTTTTTTCAAATCCTCAAAAATGATGAAAAACGGCGTGCTATAGTATGCCGTACAGTATGGGCTATTAACACTACGAAGTCTGAAAAAAAATCACTACTACTCAGTCGGCTGAAGGGTCAATGGGACCGTGTTTTTGGTGCGATTTGATTGGCCACTCTCTCCCCCACACGTCCCTCTCCAGCTGGAGAAGACATTGTTCAAGCCTGCATCCCATTTCCAACGAATTAAATCATAATATGTTTCTTAACACATGTTTTCACTCCTAAAATGTATAAAACTAATAATACATGTGAAAAATATATATTTTGCCGTTGCCCGTTAGTACTATATTGCAACATAGCCATGGAAGAGTGTCACGTTGCTGCCTTTTGTTGTTATTTTTTTCCTTCCAAAAGAGCAAGATCACTTGTCTTTTCTTGTGTGTTATCGATGTAATTAATATATGTCACCCCACGCGATGTACAGACTGCTTGACTAGGCATGTAAACATGACATAATTGTATTAATGTTTAAGTGTAATGATGTTATTGACCGGATTGTCCGTAGTCCTCCAGCCGTTAGCTTACAGTTGCTAATATTATAAGCTAACAACATTACTAAAGCCAATGTATTGCATTAAATGCGGCCTGTCCGCGGTAAATTACTTATACAAGTGAGTCGCGTTATATTTACCTAAATTACCAGCCAAAGTACATTCCAAATAAACAATTATTAGCCACGTTATGTTGTTATATCAGTTTAATTAATAAACATCGTTCATAATACGGCCGTTAGCACTGTGAATTCAACATCCGGTGAGGAGAGGATACGGTTTGTGTATGTGTTGTGTATGGAAGTCAGCGCATACAGTGGCTTACCGGATGTAAGCCTTGCACACTAAATAGAATAGAATAGAGAGAGAGAAAAAGTTTACAGATAAAGAAGGACGGACAGGCTGAACTCTTTTGACTGACAAAGAGCTGGCGATATTGAGCCTATATGCCAGAACAAATTAATCCACAGCAGCATGCCTACATAAGTTCCACGTCGCTTGCAGAAAGAACTGTTCTTTTGACTGACAAAACATTTAGCGGTTCGGGAGGTCTATCTGGTTGGAATTATTCAAACACTTTTTATTTTGTATCGCGCATCGGCAAGCGTTCTCGCTTCATGGAAAGTAAATGTCGGGTCGAGTCTAACCGAGCATGCAATAATAATAATAACAATGATAATAATCATTGTATTCATATTCCTATTATCTTATCAAAATAATAAACAAATTCCAAGTTAATTAACCAGCCAAACGTATATGATTTAATTCGTTGGACATGGAATGCAGCAACAACAACAACAATGCCGTCTCCAGCTGTTTGTGTGTTCTTTTTTTTTCTCCACCCCTACCACCATAACCACCATAACTCGCTCATTTTTTGCTCATTTAAAAAAAATCAAAATACCATGTAAACTATGGAATTGGGGCTTTCATTTGGTATATAAATCGGTTGTGTAGGCGCTCTCTACGAAACGATATCAAGTGAAAAGTAAATGTCGGGGAATCACCATTAACACCATTATCAAGCAGCGCAAACAAAAGACGAGAGGGGGAGAAAGGGTGACGGCGGTCGATTGGGCCGATTATAGTCAGACTGAGTAAGAGATATATGCCTAAAATCATATTTACAAAATGTTTCAAATGGAAAAAAAAACAGAGATGATTTCAACCGAATATTTAGACAAAGTCATGCAAGGGGAACTTTCTCTGGACTCCATGGGCTAAGAAAATAAACGTTGAAATTTCAAATTCGGTCAGAACGGCTGCTCAGACTTCCTAGTGTTAAACGAGCGTCAAAAAATGGGATAAAAACGTCAAAAAATACACGTCTAAAACACGTCTAAAAATAGATGTGTTTTAGACGTCTATTTTTAGACGTTTTTTATCCCATTTTTGACCATGGGCTATAGCCAATACTGTACGGAATACTATAGCAAGCCGTTTTTCATCATTTTTGAGGATTTGAAAAAAAAAAAAAAAAAAAAAAACGATGGGCTATAACCCATCATTTTTTTTTTCATTTTTTTTCAAATCCTCAAAAATGTAGAAAAGCGGCGTGCTATAGTATGCCGTACAGTATGGGCTATTAGACGAGCGTCTAAAAATGGGATAAAAACGTCTAAAAATAGTCGTCTAAAACACGTCTAAAAATAGACGTGTTTTAGACGTCTATTTTTAGACGTTTTTTATGCTGCCATTTGCAGCTAAAACTTAATTCATGCCAGTCAGTAGGCCTATGACCCAAAAGTTTTCTGCTGAACTTTTCACTTTTAGCGCTTTGCAGCACTTTATGAGCACGAAAAAATTAAAGATTTTCTTAGTTTATGTCTGAGGAGTTTTCCTTAAGTTATTTGTGGAGTGAGTCTTCTTCTGGATTTCAATTGTATAAAGATATAATCATGGCTATCATTTATAGTCTGTTATGATACACATTGTTATGGTTGTGATTGCTTTTGGACCTGTAATTTACAACAAAACAAACTAAGGCACTGGTGTGGTACTTCCTGGTTTACCAGAACGGGGTTCAACTCCCTGCAGTGCCCTGCTCAATGTGTTGTATTTACATGAATTATCACTGCATGCGCTCTGAGACAATGGACTATAGCCTTTCACTATTCAGCTATTGACACCTTTTTTCAAATCCTCTGAAATCGTAAAAAAACTATGGACTATAGCCTTTCACTATTCAGCTATTTTCACCTTTTTTCAAATCCTCCGAAATCGTGAAACTACATACTATAGTATGCCCTCCAACACCATGGACTATAGCCTTTCGCTTTTCCGCGATTTTCACCTCTTTTTCAAATCCATCGTTTTTTTATTTTTTTCATTTTTTTCAAATCCTCAAATGATGAAAAGCGGCGTGCTATCCCACTGAGCATTTTTGGGTCTACTAGACGTCTAATATTCGTCTAAAGGGCCGTCTAAAAATGGGATAAAAACGTCTAAGGATAGACGTCTAAAAAACTTTCATTCTTAGACGTTTTGTATCCCATTTTTAGACGCACGTCTAATAGCCGGCTATTGCTCAGTGGGATAGTATGCCGTACGATGTGGGCTATAGCCCATGATGAAAAACGAGGATATAAAAAAAAATGAAAAAATGAAGAAAAAAAAACCATGGGTTATAGCCCATAGTTTTTTTCATTTTTTCCAAATCCTCAAAAATGATGAAAAACGGCGTGCTATAGTATGCCGTACGATATTACTATATATATACTATAGCACGCCGTTTTTCATCATTTTTGAGGATTTGAAAAAAAATCAAAATTAAAAAAAAACATGGGTTATAGCCCATCGTTTTTTGAATTTTTGATTTTTTTTTAAGCTCATTTTTCATCATTTTTGAACATGGGCTATAGCCCCTACCGTACGGCATACTATAGCACGCCGTTTTTCATCATTTTTGAGGATTTGAAAAAAATGAAAAATTTCAAAAAACATGGGTTATAGCCCATCGTTTTTTTGAAATTTTGAAAAAAGATTTAACCTCATTTTTCATCATTTTTGAACATGGGCTATAGCCCCTACCGTACGGCATACTATAGCACGCCGTTTTTCATCATTTTTGAGGATTTAAAAAAAAATCAAAATTTTAAAAAACATGGGTTATAGCCCATCGTTTTTTGAAAATTTGATTTTTTTTAACCTCATTTTTCATAATTTTTGAACATGGGCTATAGCCCCTACCGTACGGCATACTATAGCACGCCGTTTTTCATCATTTTTGAGGATTTAAAAAAAAATCAAAATTTCAAAAAACATGGGTTATAGCCCATCGTTTTTTGAAATTTTGATTTTTTTTTTAACCACATTTTTCATCATTTTTGAACATGGGCTATAGCCCCTACCGTACGGCATACTATAGCACGCCGTTTTTCATCATTTTTGAGGATTTGAAAAAAAATCAATACTTCAAGAAACATGGGTTATAGCCCATCGTTTTTTGATTTTTTGAAAAAAAAATTAACCTAATTTTTCATCATTTTTGAACATGGGCTATAGCCCCTACCGTACGGCATACTATAGCACGCCGTTTTTCATCATTTTTGAGGATTTGAAAAAAAATCTAAATTTCAAGAAACATGGGTTATAGCCCATCGTTTTTTGATTTTTTGAAAAAAAAATTAACCTAATTTTTCATCATTTTTGAACATGGGCTATAGCCCCTACCGTACGGCATACTATAGCACGCCGTTTTTCACCATTTTTGAGGATTTGAAAAAAAATCAAAATTTAAAAAAACATGGGTTATAGCCCATCGTTTTTAGAAAATTAGATTTTTTTTTAACCTCATTTTTCATAATTTTTGAACATGGGCTATAGCCCCTACCGTACGGCATACTATAGCACGCCGTTTTTCATCATTTTTGAGGATTTGAAAAAAAAAAATCAAAATTTCAAAAAACATGGGTTATAGCCCATCGTTTTTTGAAATTTTGAAAAAAAAATAACCTCATTTTTCATAATTTTTGAACATGGGCTATAGCCCCTACCGTACGGCATACTATAGCACGCCGTTTTTCATCATTTTTGAGGATTTGAAAAAAAATCAAAATTTCAAGAAACATGGGTTATAGCCCATCGTTTTTTGATTTTTTGAAAAAAAAATTAACCTAATTTTTCATCATTTTTGAACATGGGCTATAGCCCCTACCGTACGGCATACTATAGCACGCCGTTTTTCACCATTTTTGAGGATTTGAAAAAAATTCAAAATTTCAAAAAACATGGGTTATAGCCCATCGTTTTTAGAAAATTAGATTTTTTTTTAACCTCATTTTTCATAATTTTTGAACATGGGCTATAGCCCCTACCGTACGGCATACTATAGCACGCCGTTTTTCATCATTTTTGAGGATTTGAAAAAAAAAAATCAAAATTTCAAAAAACATGGGTTATAGCCCATCGTTTTTTGAAATTTTGAAAAAAAAATAACCTCATTTTTCATAATTTTTGAACATGGGCTATAGCCCCTACCGTACGGCATACTATAGCACGCCGTTTTTCATCATTTTTGAGGATTTGAAAAAAAAATCAAAATTTCAAGAAACATGGGTTATAGCCCATCGTTTTTTGATTTTTTTTTTTTTTTTTTAACCTAATTTTTCATCATTTTTGAACATGGGCTATAGCCCCTAACGTACGGCATACTATAGCACGCCGTTTTTCATCATTTTTGAGGATTTGAAAAAAAATCAAAATTTCAAGAAACATGGGTTATAGCCCATCGTTTTTTGAAATTTTGAAAAAAAAAATTACCTAATTTTTCATCATTTTTGAACATGGGCCCCTACCGTACGGCATACTATAGCACGCCGTTTTTCACCATTTTTGAGGATTTGAAAAAAATTCAAAATTTCAAAAAACATGGGTTATAGCCCATCGTTTTTAGAAAATTAGATTTTTTTTTAACCTCATTTTTCATAATTTTTGAACATGGGCTATAGCCCCTACCGTACGGCATACTATAGCACGCCGTTTTTCATCATTTTTGAGGATTTGAAAAAAATTCTAAATTTCAAAAAACATGGGTTATAGCCCATCGTTTTTTGAAAATTTGATTTTTTTTTAACCTCATTTTTCATAATCTTTGAACATGGGCTATAGCCCCTACCGTACGGCATACTATAGCACGCCGTTTTTCATCATTTTTGAGGATTTGAAAAAAAATCAAAATTTCAAGAAACATGGGTTATAGCCCATCGTTTTTTGAAATTTTGAAAAAAAAAATTACCTAATTTTTCATCATTTTTGAACATGGGCCCCTACCGTACGGCATACTATAGCACGCCGTTTTTCACCATTTTTGAGGATTTGAAAAAAATTCAAAATTTCAAAAAACATGGGTTATAGCCCATCGTTTTTAGAAAATTAGATTTTTTTTTAACCTCATTTTTCATAATTTTTGAACTTGGGCTATAGCCCCTACCGTACGGCATACTATAGCACGCCGTTTTTCATCATTTTTGAGGATTTGAAAAAAATTCTAAATTTCAAAAAACATGGGTTATAGCCCATCGTTTTTTGAAAATTTGATTTTTTTTTAACCTCATTTTTCATAATTTTTGAACATGGGCTATAGCCCCTACCGTACGGCATACTATAGCACGCCGTTTTTCATCATTTTTGAGGATTTGAAAAAAATTCAAAATTTCAAAAAACATGGGTTATAGCCCATCGTTTTTAGAAATTTTGGAAAAAAAATTTACCTAATTTTTCATCATTTTTGAACATGGGCTATAGCCCCTACCGTACGGCATACTATAGCACGCCGTTTTTCACAATTTTTGAGGATTTGAAAAAAATTCAAAATTTCAAAAAACATGGGTTATAGCCCATCGTTTTTAGAAAATTTGATTTCTTTTTAACCTCATTTTTCATAATTTTTGAACATGGGCTATAGCCCCTACCGTACGGCATACTATAGCACGCCGTTTTTCATCATTTTTGAGGATTTGAAAAACATTCAAAATTTCAAAAAACATGGGTTATAGCCCATCGTTTTTCGAAATTTTGAAAAAAAAAATAACCTCATTTTTCATCATTTTTGAACATGGGCTATAGCCCCTACCGTACGGCATACTATAGCACGCCGTTTTTCACAATTTTTGAGGATTTGAAAAAAATTCAAAATTTCAAAAAACATGGGTTATAGCCCATCGTTTTTTGATTTTTTTTAACCTCATTTTTCATCATTTTTAACATAGGCTATAGCCTCTACCGTACGGCATACTATAGCACGCCGTTTTTCATCATTTTTGAGGATTTGAAAAAAAATCTAAATTTCAAGAAACATGGGTTATAGCCCATCGTTTTTTTATTTTTATTTTATTTTTTAACCTCATTTTTCATCATTTTTGAACATGGGCTATAGCCCCTACCGTACGGCATACTATAGCACGCCGTTTTTCATCATTTTTGAGGATTTGAAAAACATTCAAAATTTCAAAAAACATGGGTTATAGCCCATCGTTTTTCGAAATTTTGAAAAAAGAAATAACCTCATTTTTCATCATTTTTGAACATGGGCTATAGCCCCTACCGTACGGCATACTATAGCACGCCGTTTTTCACAATTTTTGAGGATTTGAAAAAAATTCAAAATTTAAAAAAACATGGGTTATAGCCCATCGTTTTTTGATTTTTTTTTAACCTCATTTTTCATCATTTTTAACATAGGCTATAGCCCCTACCGTACGGCATACTATAGCACGCCGTTTTTCATCATTTTTGAGGATTTGAAAAAAAATCAAAATTTCAAGAAACATGGGTTATAGCCCATCGTTTTTTTTTTAATTTTGATTTTTTTTTAACCTCATTTTTCATCATTTTTGAACATGGGCTATAGCCCCTACCGTACGGCATACTATAGCACGCCGTTTTTCACCATTTTTGAGGATTTGAAAAAAAAATCAAATTTTCAAAAAACATGGGTTATAGCCCATCGTTTTTTGATTTTTTTTTTTTTTTAACCTCATTTTTCATCATTTTTGAACATGGGCTATAGCCCCTACCGTACGGCATACTATAGCACGCCGTTTTTCATCATTTTTGAGGATTTGAAAAAAAATCTAAATTTCAAAAAACATGGGTTATAGCCCATCGTTTTTTGATTTTTCTTTTTTTTTTTAACCTCATTTTTCATCATTTTTGAACATGGGCTATAGCCCCTACCGTACGGCATACTATAGCACGCCGTTTTTCATCATTTTTGAGGATTTGAAAAAAATTCAAAATTTCAAAAAACATGGGTTATAGCCCATCGTTTTTAGAAAATTTGATTTCTTTTTAACCTCATTTTTCATAATTTTTGAACATGGGCTATAGCCCCTACCGTACGGCATACTATAGCACGCCGTTTTTCATCATTTTTGAGGATTTGAAAAACATTCAAAATTTTAAAAAACATGGGTTATAGCCCATCGTTTTTAGAAAATTTGATTTCTTTTTAACCTCATTTTTCATAATTTTTGAACATGGGCTATAGCCCCTACCGTACGGCATACTATAGCACGCCGTTTTTCATCATTTTTGAGGATTTGAAAAACATTCAAAATTTCAAAAAACATGGGTTATAGCCCATCGTTTTTCGAAATTTTGAAAAAAAAAATAACCTCATTTTTCATCATTTTTGAACATGGGCTATAGCCCCTACCGTACGGCATACTATAGCACGCCGTTTTTCACAATTTTTGAGGATTTGAAAAAATTTCAAAATTTCAAAAAACATGGGTTATAGCCCATCGTTTTTTGATTTTTTTTAACCTCATTTTTCATCATTTTTAACATAGGCTATAGCCCCTACCGTACGGCATACTATAGCACGCCGTTTTTCATCATTTTTGAGGATTTGAAAAAAAATCTAAATTTCAAGAAACATGGGTTATAGCCCATCGTTTTTTGAAATTTTATTTTATTTTTTAACCTCATTTTTCATCATTTTTGAACATGGGCTATAGCCCCTACCGTACGGCATACTATAGCACGCCGTTTTTCATCATTTTTGAGGATTTGAAAAACATTCAAAATTTCAAAAAACATGGGTTATAGCCCATCGTTTTTCGAAATTTTGAAAAAAGAAATAACCTCATTTTTCATCATTTTTGAACATGGGCTATAGCCCCTACCGTACGGCATACTATAGCACGCCGTTTTTCACAATTTTTGAGGATTTGAAAAAAATTCAAAATTTAAAAAAACATGGGTTATAGCCCATCGTTTTTTGATTTTTTTTTAACCTCATTTTTCATCATTTTTAACATAGGCTATAGCCCCTACCGTACGGCATACTATAGCACGCCGTTTTTCATCATTTTTGAGGATTTGAAAAAAAATCAAAATTTCAAGAAACATGGGTTATAGCCCATCGTTTTTTTTTTAATTTTGATTTTTTTTTAACCTCATTTTTCATCATTTTTGAACATGGGCTATAGCCCCTACCGTACGGCATACTATAGCACGCCGTTTTTCACCATTTTTGAGGATTTGAAAAAAAAATCAAATTTTCAAAAAACATGGGTTATAGCCCATCGTTTTTTGATTTTTTATTTTTTTTTAACCTCATTTTTCATCATTTTTGAACATGGGCTATAGCCCCTACCGTACGGCATACTATAGCACGCCGTTTTTCATCATTTTTGAGGATTTGAAAAAAAATCTAAATTTCAAAAAACATGGGTTATAGCCCATCGTTTTTCGAAATTTTGAAAAAAGAAATAACCTCATTTTTCATCATTTTTGAACATGGGCTATAGCCCCTACCGTACGGCATACTATAGCACGCCGTTTTTCACAATTTTTGAGGATTTGAAAAAAATTCAAAATTTAAAAAAACATGGGTTATAGCCCATCGTTTTTTGATTTTTTTTTAACCTCATTTTTCATCATTTTTAACATAGGCTATAGCCCCTACCGTACGGCATACTATAGCACGCCGTTTTTCATCATTTTTGAGGATTTGAAAAAAAATCAAAATTTCAAGAAACATGGGTTATAGCCCATCGTTTTTTTTTTAATTTTGATTTTTTTTTAACCTCATTTTTCATCATTTTTGAACATGGGCTATAGCCCCTACCGTACGGCATACTATAGCACGCCGTTTTTCACCATTTTTGAGGATTTGAAAAAAAAATCAAATTTTCAAAAAACATGGGTTATAGCCCATCGTTTTTTGATTTTTTTTTTTTTTTTAACCTCATTTTTCATCATTTTTGAACATGGGCTATAGCCCCTACCGTACGGCATACTATAGCACGCCGTTTTTCATCATTTTTGAGGATTTGAAAAAAAATCTAAATTTCAAAAAACATGGGTTATAGCCCATCGTTTTTTGATTTTTTTTTTTTTTTTTTAACCTCATTTTTCATCATTTTTGAACATGGGCTATAGCCCCTACCGTACGGCATACTATAGCACGCCGTTTTTCATCATTTTTGAGGATTTGAAAAACATTCAAAATTTCAAAAAACATGGGTTATAGCCCATCGTTTTTCGAAATTTTGAAAAAAGAAATAACCTCATTTTTCATCATTTTTGAACATGGGCTATAGCCCCTACCGTACGGCATACTATAGCACGCCGTTTTTCACAATTTTTGAGGATTTGAAAAAAATTCAAAATTTAAAAAAACATGGGTTATAGCCCATCGTTTTTTGATTTTTTTTTAACCTCATTTTTCATCATTTTTAACATAGGCTATAGCCCCTACCGTACGGCATACTATAGCACGCCGTTTTTCATCATTTTTGAGGATTTGAAAAAAAATCAAAATTTCAAGAAACATGGGTTATAGCCCATCGTTTTTTTTTTAATTTTGATTTTTTTTTAACCTCATTTTTCATCATTTTTGAACATGGGCTATAGCCCCTACCGTACGGCATACTATAGCACACCGTTTTTCACCATTTTTGAGGATTTGAAAAAAAAATCAAATTTTCAAAAAACATGGGTTATAGCCCATCGTTTTTTGATTTTTTTTTTTTTTTTTAACCTCATTTTTCATCATTTTTGAACATGGGCTATAGCCCCTACCGTACGGCATACTATAGCACGCCGTTTTTCATCATTTTTGAGGATTTGAAAAAAAATCTAAATTTCAAAAAACATGGGTTATAGCCCATCGTTTTTTGATTTTTTTTTTTTTTTTAACCTCATTTTTCATCATTTTTGAACATGGGCTATAGCCCCTACCGTACGGCATACTATAGCACGCCGTTTTTCATCATTTTTGAGGATTTGAAAAAAATTCAAAATTTCAAAAAACATGGGTTATAGCCCATCGTTTTTAGAAAATTTGATTTCTTTTTAACCTCATTTTTCATAATTTTTGAACATGGGCTATAGCCCCTACCGTACGGCATACTATAGCACGCCGTTTTTCATCATTTTTGAGGATTTGAAAAACATTCAAAATTTTAAAAAACATGGGTTATAGCCCATCGTTTTTAGAAAATTTGATTTCTTTTTAACCTCATTTTTCATAATTTTTGAACATGGGCTATAGCCCCTACCGTACGGCATACTATAGCACGCCGTTTTTCATCATTTTTGAGGATTTGAAAAACATTCAAAATTTCAAAAAACATGGGTTATAGCCCATCGTTTTTCGAAATTTTGAAAAAAAAAATAACCTCATTTTTCATCATTTTTGAACATGGGCTATAGCCCCTACCGTACGGCATACTATAGCACGCCGTTTTTCACAATTTTTGAGGATTTGAAAAAATTTCAAAATTTCAAAAAACATGGGTTATAGCCCATCGTTTTTTGATTTTTTTTAACCTCATTTTTCATCATTTTTAACATAGGCTATAGCCCCTACCGTACGGCATACTATAGCACGCCGTTTTTCATCATTTTTGAGGATTTGAAAAAAAATCTAAATTTCAAGAAACATGGGTTATAGCCCATCGTTTTTTTATTTTTATTTTATTTTTTAACCTCATTTTTCATCATTTTTGAACATGGGCTATAGCCCCTACCGTACGGCATACTATAGCACGCCGTTTTTCATCATTTTTGAGGATTTGAAAAACATTCAAAATTTCAAAAAACATGGGTTATAGCCCATCGTTTTTCGAAATTTTGAAAAAAGAAATAACCTCATTTTTCATCATTTTTGAACATGGGCTATAGCCCCTACCGTACGGCATACTATAGCACGCCGTTTTTCACAATTTTTGAGGATTTGAAAAAAATTCAAAATTTAAAAAAACATGGGTTATAGCCCATCGTTTTTTGATTTTTTTTTAACCTCATTTTTCATCATTTTTAACATAGGCTATAGCCCCTACCGTACGGCATACTATAGCACGCCGTTTTTCATCATTTTTGAGGATTTGAAAAAAAATCAAAATTTCAAGAAACATGGGTTATAGCCCATCGTTTTTTTTTTAATTTTGATTTTTTTTTAACCTCATTTTTCATCATTTTTGAACATGGGCTATAGCCCCTACCGTACGGCATACTATAGCACGCCGTTTTTCACCATTTTTGAGGATTTGAAAAAAAAATCAAATTTTCAAAAAACATGGGTTATAGCCCATCGTTTTTTGATTTTTTTTTTTTTTTTAACCTCATTTTTCATCATTTTTGAACATGGGCTATAGCCCCTACCGTACGGCATACTATAGCACGCCGTTTTTCATCATTTTTGAGGATTTGAAAAAAAATCTAAATTTCAAAAAACATGGGTTATAGCCCATCGTTTTTTGATTATTATTTTTTTTTTTTTACCTCATTTTTCATCATTTTTGAACATGGGCTATAGCCCCTACCGTACGGCATACTATAGCACGCCGTTTTTCATCATTTTTGAGGATTTGAAAAAAATTCAAAATTTCAAAAAACATGGGTTATAGCCCATCGTTTTTAGAAAATTTGATTTCTTTTTAACCTCATTTTTCATAATTTTTGAACATGGGCTATAGCCCCTACCGTACGGCATACTATAGCACGCCGTTTTTCATCATTTTTGAGGATTTGAAAAACATTCAAAATTTTAAAAAACATGGGTTATAGCCCATCGTTTTTAGAAAATTTGATTTCTTTTTAACCTCATTTTTCATAATTTTTGAACATGGGCTATAGCCCCTACCGTACGGCATACTATAGCACGCCGTTTTTCATCATTTTTGAGGATTTGAAAAACATTCAAAATTTCAAAAAACATGGGTTATAGCCCATCGTTTTTTGAAAATTTGAAAAAAAAAATAACCTCATTTTTCATCATTTTTGAACATGGGCTATAGCCCCTACCGTACGGCATACTATAGCACGCCGTTTTTCATCATTTTTGAGGATTTGAAAAAAAATCAAAATTAAAAAAAACATGGGTTATAGCCCATCGTTTTTTGAAAATTTGATATTTTTTTAACCTCATTTTTCATAATTTTTGAACATGGGCTATAGCCCCTACCGTACGGCATACTATAGCACGCCGTTTTTCATCATTTTTGAGGATTTGAAAAAAATCAAAATTTAAAAAAACATGGGTTATAGCCCATCGTTTTTTGAAAATTTGATTTTTTTTTAACCTCATTTTTCATCATTTTTGAACATGGGCTATAGCCCCTACCGTACGGCATACTATAGCACGCCGTTTTTCATCATTTTTGAGGATTTGAAAAAAATTCAAAATTAAAAAAAACATGGGGTATAGCCCATCGTTTTTAGAAAATTTGATTTTTTTTTTTAAACCTCATTTTCCATCATTTTTGAACATGGGCTATAGCCCCTACCGTACGGCATACTATAGCACGCCGTTTTTCATCATTTTTGAGGATTTGAAAAAAATTCAAAATTTCAAAAAACATGGGTTATAGCCCATCGTTTTTAGAAAATTTGATTTCTTTTTAACCTCATTTTTCATAATTTTTGAACATGGGCTATAGCCCCTACCGTACGGCATACTATAGCACGCCGTTTTTCATCATTTTTGAGGATTTGAAAAAAAATCAAAATTTCAAAAAACATGGGTTATAGCCCATCGTTTTTTGAAAATTTGAAAAAAAAAATAACCTCATTTTTCATCATTTTTGAACATGGGCTATAGCCCCTACCGTACGGCATACTATAGCACGCCGCTTTTCATCATTTTTGAGGATTTGAAAAAAAAATCAAATTTTCAAAAAACATGGGTTATAGCCCATCGTTTTTTGATTTTTTTTTTAAAACCTCATTTTCCATCATTTTTGAACATGGGCTATAGCCCCTACCGTACGGCATACTATAGCACGCCGTTTTTCATCATTTTTGAGGATTTGAAAAAAATTCAAAATTAAAAAAAACATGGGGTATAGCCCATCGTTTTTAGAAAATTTGATTTTTTTTTTTAAACCTCATTTTCCATCATTTTTGAACATGGGCTATAGCCCCTACCGTACGGCATACTATAGCACGCCGTTTTTCATCATTTTTGAGGATTTGAAAAAAATTCAAAATTTCAAAAAACATGGGTTATAGCCCATCGTTTTTAGAAAATTTGATTTCTTTTTAACCTCATTTTTCATAATTTTTGAACATGGGCTATAGCCCCTACCGTACGGCATACTATAGCACGCCGTTTTTCATCATTTTTGAGGATTTGAAAAACATTCAAAATTTCAAAAAACATGGGTTATAGCCCATCGTTTTTTGAAATTTTGAAAAAAAAAATAACCTCATTTTTCATCATTTTTGAACATGGGCTATAGCCCCTACCGTACGGCATACTATAGCACGCCGTTTTTCATCATTTTTGAGGATTTGAAAAAAAATCAAAATTAAAAAAAACATGGGTTATAGCCCATCGTTTTTTGAAAATTTGATTTTTTTTTAACCTCATTTTTCATAATTTTTGAACATGGGCTATAGCCCCTACCGTGCGGCATACTATAGCACGCCGTTTTTCATCATTTTTGAGGATTTGAAAAAAATCAAAATTAAAAAAAACATGGGTTATAGCCCATCGTTTTTTGAAAATTTGATTTTTTTTTAACCTCATTTTTCATCATTTTTGAACATGGGCTATAGCCCCTACCGTACGGCATACTATAGCACGCCGTTTTTCATCATTTTTGAGGATTTGAAAAAAATTCAAATTTTCAAAAAACATGGGGTATAGCCCATCGTTTTTAGAAAATTTGATTTTCTTTTTTAAACCTCATTTTCCATCATTTTTGAACATGGGCTATAGCCCCTACCGTACGGCATACTATAGCACGCCGTTTTTCATCATTTTTGAGGATTTGAAAAAAATTCTAAATTTCAAAAAACATGGGTTATAGCCCATCGTTTTTTGAAATTTTGAAAAAAAAAATTAACCAAATTTTTCATCATTTTTGAACATGGGCTATAGCCCCTACCGTACGGCATACTATAGCACGCCGTTTTTCACCATTTTTGAGGATTTGAAAAAAATTCAAAATTTCAAAAAACATGGGTTATAGCCCATCGTTTTTAGAAAATTAGATTTTTTTTTAACCTCATTTTTCATAATTTTTGAACATGGGCTATAGCCCCTACCGTACGGCATACTATAGCACGCCGTTTTTCATCATTTTTGAGGATTTGAAAAAAAATCAAAATTTCAAAAAACATGGGTTATAGCCCATCGTTTTTTGAAAATTTGAAAAAAAAAATAACCTCATTTTTCATCATTTTTGAACATGGGCTATAGCCCCTACCGTACGGCATACTATAGCACGCCGCTTTTCATCATTTTTGAGGATTTGAAAAAAAAATCAAATTTTCAAAAAACATGGGTTATAGCCCATCGTTTTTTGATTTTTTTTTTAAAACCTCATTTTCCATCATTTTTGAACATGGGCTATAGCCCCTACCGTACGGCATACTATAGCACGCCGTTTTTCATCATTTTTGAGGATTTGAAAAAAATTCAAAATTTCAAAAAACATGGGTTATAGCCCATCGTTTTTAGAAAATTTGATTTCTTTTTAACCTCATTTTTCATAATTTTTGAACATGGGCTATAGCCCCTACCGTACGGCATACTATAGCACGCCGTTTTTCATCATTTTTGAGGATTTGAAAAACATTCAAAATTTTAAAAAACATGGGTTATAGCCCATCGTTTTTAGAAAATTTGATTTCTTTTTAACCTCATTTTTCATAATTTTTGAACATGGGCTATAGCCCCTACCGTACGGCATACTATAGCACGCCGTTTTTCATCATTTTTGAGGATTTGAAAAACATTCAAAATTTCAAAAAACATGGGTTATAGCCCATCGTTTTTTGAAATTTTGAAAAAAAAAATAACCTCATTTTTCATCATTTTTGAACATGGGCTATAGCCCCTACCGTACGGCATACTATAGCACGCCGTTTTTCATCATTTTTGAGGATTTGAAAAAAAATCAAAATAAAAAAAAACATGGGTTATAGCCCATCGTTTTTTGAAAATTTGATTTTTTTTTAACCTCATTTTTCATAATTTTTGAACATGGGCTATAGCCCCTACCGTACGGCATACTATAGCACGCCGTTTTTCATCATTTTTGAGGATTTGAAAAAAATCAAAATTTAAAAAAACATGGGTTATAGCCCATCGTTTTTTGAAAATTTGATTTTTTTTTAACCTCATTTTTCATCATTTTTGAACATGGGCTATAGCCCCTACCGTACGGCATACTATAGCACGCCGTTTTTCATCATTTTTGAGGATTTGAAAAAAATTCAAAATTAAAAAAAACATGGGGTATAGCCCATCGTTTTTAGAAAATTTGATTTTTTTTTTTAAACCTCATTTTCCATCATTTTTGAACATGGGCTATAGCCCCTACCGTACGGCATACTATAGCACGCCGTTTTTCATCATTTTTGAGGATTTGAAAAAAATTCAAAATTTCAAAAAACATGGGTTATAGCCCATCGTTTTTAGAAAATTTGATTTCTTTTTAACCTCATTTTTCATAATTTTTGAACATGGGCTATAGCCCCTACCGTACGGCATACTATAGCACGCCGTTTTTCATCATTTTTGAGGATTTGAAAAACATTCAAAATTTCAAAAAACATGGGTTATAGCCCATCGTTTTTTGAAATTTTGAAAAAAAAAATAACCTCATTTTTCATCATTTTTGAACATGGGCTATAGCCCCTACCGTACGGCATACTATAGCACGCCGTTTTTCATCATTTTTGAGGATTTGAAAAAAAATCAAAATTAAAAAAAACATGGGTTATAGCCCATCGTTTTTTGAAAATTTGATTTTTTTTTAACCTCATTTTTCATAATTTTTGAACATGGGCTATAGCCCCTACCGTGCGGCATACTATAGCACGCCGTTTTTCATCATTTTTGAGGATTTGAAAAAAATCAAAATTAAAAAAAACATGGGTTATAGCCCATCGTTTTTTGAAAATTTGATTTTTTTTTAACCTCATTTTTCATCATTTTTGAACATGGGCTATAGCCCCTACCGTACGGCATACTATAGCACGCCGTTTTTCATCATTTTTGAGGATTTGAAAAAAATTCAAAATTTCAAAAAACATGGGGTATAGCCCATCGTTTTTAGAAAATTTGATTTTCTTTTTTAAACCTCATTTTCCATCATTTTTGAACATGGGCTATAGCCCCTACCGTACGGCATACTATAGCACGCCGTTTTTCATCATTTTTGAGGATTTGAAAAAAATTCTAAATTTCAAAAAACATGGGTTATAGCCCATCGTTTTTTGAAATTTTGAAAAAAAAAATTAACCAAATTTTTCATCATTTTTGAACATGGGCTATAGCCCCTACCGTACGGCATACTATAGCACGCCGTTTTTCACCATTTTTGAGGATTTGAAAAAAATTCAAAATTTCAAAAAACATGGGTTATAGCCCATCGTTTTTAGAAAATTAGATTTTTTTTTAACCTCATTTTTCATAATTTTTGAACATGGGCTATAGCCCCTACCGTACGGCATACTATAGCACGCCGTTTTTCATCATTTTTGAGGATTTGAAAAAAAATCAAAATTTCAAAAAACATGGGTTATAGCCCATCGTTTTTTGAAAATTTGAAAAAAAAAATAACCTCATTTTTCATCATTTTTGAACATGGGCTATAGCCCCTACCGTACGGCATACTATAGCACGCCGCTTTTCATCATTTTTGAGGATTTGAAAAAAAAATCAAATTTTCAAAAAACATGGGTTATAGCCCATCGTTTTTTGATTTTTTTTTTAAAACCTCATTTTCCATCATTTTTGAACATGGGCTATAGCCCCTACCGTACGGCATACTATAGCACGCCGTTTTTCATAATTTTTGAGGATTTGAAAAAAAATCTAAATTTCAAGAAACATGGGTTATAGCCCATCGTTTTTTTTTTTTTTTTTTTTTTTTTAACCTCATTTTTCATCATTTTTGAACATGGGCTATAGCCCCTACCGTACGGCATACTATAGCACGCCGTTTTTCATAATTTTTGAGGATTTGAAAAAAAAAATCTAAATTTAAAAAAACATGGGTTATAGCCCATCGTTTTTTTTTTTTTTTTTGAATTTTTTTTAACCTCATTTTTCATCATTTTTGAACATGGGCTATAGCCCCTACCGTACGGCATACTATAGCACGCCGTTTTTCATCATTTTTGAGGATTTGAAAAAAAATAAAAAATTCAAAAAACATGGGTTATAGCCCATCGTTTTTTGAAATTTTGAAAAAAAATTAACCTCATTTTTCATCATTTTTGAACATGGGCTATAGCCCCTACCGTACGGCATACTATAGCACGCCGTTTTTCACCATTTTTGAGGATTTGAAAAAAATTCAAAATTTCAAAAAACATGGGTTATAGCCCATCGTTTTTTGAAAATTAGATTTTTTTTTTAACCTCATTTTTCATCATTTTTGAACATGGGCTATAGCCCCTACCGTACGGCATACTATAGCACGCCGTTTTTCATCATTTTTGAGGATTTGAAAAAAAATCAAAATTTCAAAAAACATGGGTTATAGCCCATCGTTTTTTGAAAATTAGATTTTTTTTTTAACCTCATTTTTCATCATTTTTGAACATGGGCTATAGCCCCTACCGTACGGCATACTATAGCACGCCGTTTTTCACCATTTTTGAGGATTTGAAAAAAATTCAAAATTTCAAAAAACATGGGTTATAGCCCATCGTTTTTTGAAAATTAGATTTTTTTTTTAACCTCATTTTTCATCATTTTTGAACATGGGCTATAGCCCCTACCGTACGGCATACTATAGCACGCCGTTTTTCATCATTTTTGAGGATTTGAAAAAAAATCAAAAATTAAAAAAACATGGGTTATAGCCCATAGTTTTTTGAAAATTTGAAAAAAAAATTAACCTCATTTTTCGTCATTTTTGAACATGGGCTATAGCCCCTACCGTACGGCATACTATAGCACGCCGTTTTTCATCATTTTTGAGGATTTGAAAAAAAATCAAAATTTCAAAAAACATGGGTTATAGCCCATCGTTTTTTGAAATTTTGAAAAAAAATTAACCTCATTTTTCATCATTTTTGAACATGGGCTATAGCCCCTACCGTACGGCATACTATAGCACGCCGTTTTTCATCATTTTTGAGGATTTGAAAAAAATTCAAAATTTCAAAAAACATGGGTTATAGCCCATCGTTTTTTGAAATTTTGAAAAAATGTTTAACCTCATTTTTCATCATTTTTGAACATGGGCTATAGCCCCTACCGTACGGCATACTATAGCACGCCGTTTTTCATCATTTTTGAGGATTTGAAAAAATTTCTAAATTTCAAAAAACATGGGTTATAGCCCATCGTTTTTTGAAATTTTGAAAAAAAAATTTAACCTAATTTTTCATCATTTTTGAACATGGGCTATAGCCCCTACCGTACGGCATACTATAGCACGCCGTTTTTCATAATTTTTGAGGATTTGAAAAAAAAATCAAAAATTAAAAAACATGGGTTATAGCCCATCGTTTTTTGAAATTTAGATTTTTTTTTTAACCTCATTTTTCATAATTTTTGAACATGGGCTATAGCCCCTACCGTACGGCATACTATAGCACGCCGTTTTTCATCATTTTTGAGGATTTGAAAAAAAAAATCAAAATTTCAAAAAACATGGGTTATAGCCCATCGTTTTTTGAAAATTTGAAAAAAAAAATAACCTCATTTTTCATCATTTTTGAACATGGGCTATAGCCCCTACCGTACGGCATACTATAGCACGCCGTTTTTCATAATTTTTGAGGATTTGAAAAAAAAATCAAAATTTTAAAAAACATGGGTTATAGCCCATCGTTTAAAACAATAAAAATAAATAAATAACCTCATTTTTCATTTTTGAACATGGGCTATAGCCCCTACCGTACAGCATACTATAGCACGCAGTTTTTCATCATTTTTGAGGATTTGAAAAAAATTCAAAATTTCAAAAAACATGGGGTATAGCCCATCGTTTTTAGAAAATTTGATTTTCTTTTTTAAACCTCATTTTCCATCATTTTTGAACATGGGCTATAGCCCCTACCGTACGGCATACTATAGCACGCCGTTTTTCATCATTTTTGAGGATTTGAAAAAAATTCTAAATTTCAAAAAACATGGGTTATAGCCCATCGTTTTTAGAAAATTAGATTTTTTTTTAACCTCATTTTTCATAATTTTTGAACATGGGCTATAGCCCCTACCGTACGGCATACTATAGCACGCCGTTTTTCATCATTTTTGAGGATTTGAAAAAAAATCAAAATTTCAAAAAACATGGGTTATAGCCCATCGTTTTTTGAAAATTTGAAAAAAAAAATAACCTCATTTTTCATCATTTTTGAACATGGGCTATAGCCCCTACCGTACGGCATACTATAGCACGCCGCTTTTCATCATTTTTGAGGATTTGAAAAAAAAATCAAATTTTCAAAAAACATGGGTTATAGCCCATCGTTTTTTGATTTTTTTTTTAAAACCTCATTTTCCATCATTTTTGAACATGGGCTATAGCCCCTACCGTACGGCATACTATAGCACGCCGTTTTTCATAATTTTTGAGGATTTGAAAAAAAATCTAAATTTCAAGAAACATGGGTTATAGCCCATCGTTTTTTTTTTTTTTTTTTTTTTTTTAACCTCATTTTTTATCATTTTTGAACATGGGCTATAGCCCCTACCGTACGGCATACTATAGCACGCCGTTTTTCATAATTTTTGAGGATTTGAAAAAAAAAATCTAAATTTAAAAAAACATGGGTTATAGCCCATCGTTTTTTTTTTTTTTTTTGAATTTTTTTTAACCTCATTTTTCATCATTTTTGAACATGGGCTATAGCCCCTACCGTACGGCATACTATAGCACGCCGTTTTTCATCATTTTTGAGGATTTGAAAAAAAATAAAAAATTCAAAAAACATGGGTTATAGCCCATCGTTTTTTGAAATTTTGAAAAAAAATTAACCTCATTTTTCATCATTTTTGAACATGGGCTATAGCCCCTACCGTACGGCATACTATAGCACGCCGTTTTTCACCATTTTTGAGGATTTGAAAAAAATTCAAAATTTCAAAAAACATGGGTTATAGCCCATCGTTTTTTGAAAATTAGATTTTTTTTTTAACCTCATTTTTCATCATTTTTGAACATGGGCTATAGCCCCTACCGTACGGCATACTATAGCACGCCGTTTTTCATCATTTTTGAGGATTTGAAAAAAAATCAAAATTTCAAAAAACATGGGTTATAGCCCATCGTTTTTTGAAAATTAGATTTTTTTTTTAACCTCATTTTTCATCATTTTTGAACATGGGCTATAGCCCCTACCGTACGGCATACTATAGCACGCCGTTTTTCACCATTTTTGAGGATTTGAAAAAAATTCAAAATTTCAAAAAACATGGGTTATAGCCCATCGTTTTTTGAAAATTAGATTTTTTTTTTAACCTCATTTTTCATCATTTTTGAACATGGGCTATAGCCCCTACCGTACGGCATACTATAGCACGCCGTTTTTCATCATTTTTGAGGATTTGAAAAAAAATCAAAAATTAAAAAAACATGGGTTATAGCCCATAGTTTTTTGAAAATTTGAAAAAAAAATTAACCTCATTTTTCGTCATTTTTGAACATGGGCTATAGCCCCTACCGTACGGCATACTATAGCACGCCGTTTTTCATCATTTTTGAGGATTTGAAAAAAAATCAAAATTTCAAAAAACATGGGTTATAGCCCATCGTTTTTTGAAATTTTGAAAAAAAATTAACCTCATTTTTCATCATTTTTGAACATGGGCTATAGCCCCTACCGTACGGCATACTATAGCACGCCGTTTTTCATCATTTTTGAGGATTTGAAAAAAATTCAAAATTTCAAAAAACATGGGTTATAGCCCATCGTTTTTTGAAATTTTGAAAAAATGTTTAACCTCATTTTTCATCATTTTTGAACATGGGCTATAGCCCCTACCGTACGGCATACTATAGCACGCCGTTTTTCATCATTTTTGAGGATTTGAAAAAATTTCTAAATTTCAAAAAACATGGGTTATAGCCCATCGTTTTTTGAAATTTTGAAAAAAAAATTTAACCTAATTTTTCATCATTTTTGAACATGGGCTATAGCCCCTACCGTACGGCATACTATAGCACGCCGTTTTTCATAATTTTTGAGGATTTGAAAAAAAAATCAAAAATTAAAAAACATGGGTTATAGCCCATCGTTTTTTGAAATTTAGATTTTTTTTTTAACCTCATTTTTCATAATTTTTGAACATGGGCTATAGCCCCTACCGTACGGCATACTATAGCACGCCGTTTTTCATAATTTTTGAGGATTTGAAAAAAAAATCAAAATTTTAAAAAACATGGGTTATAGCCCATCGTTTAAAACAATAAAAATAAATAAATAACCTCATTTTTCATTTTTGAACATGGGCTATAGCCCCTACCGTACGGCATACTATAGCACGCAGTTTTTCATCATTTTTGAGGATTTGAAAAAAATTCAAAATTTCAAAAAACATGGGGTATAGCCCATCGTTTTTAGAAAATTTGATTTTCTTTTTTAAACCTCATTTTCCATCATTTTTGAACATGGGCTATAGCCCCTACCGTACGGCATACTATAGCACGCCGTTTTTCATCATTTTTGAGGATTTGAAAAAATTTCTAAATTTCAAAAAACATGGGTTATAGCCCATCGTTTTTTGAAATTTTGAAAAAAAAAATTAACCAAATGTTTCATCATTTTTGAACATGGGCTATAGCCCCTACCGTACGGCATACTATAGCACGCCGTTTTTCACCATTTTTGAGGATTTGAAAAAAATTCAAAATTTCAAAAAACATGGGTTATAGCCCATCGTTTTTAGAAAATTAGATTTTTTTTTAACCTCATTTTTCATCATTTTTGAACATGGGCTATAGCCCCTACCGTACGGCATACTATAGCACGCCGTTTTTCATCATTTTTGAGGATTTGAAAAAAAAATCAAAATTTAAAAAAACATGGGTTATAGCCCATCGTTTAAAAAAATAAAAATAAATAAATAACCTCATTTTTCATTTTTGAACATGGGCTATAGCCGCTACCGTACAGCATACTATAGCACGCCGTTTTTCATCATTTTTGAGGATTTGAAAAAAATTCAAAATTTCAAAAAACATGGGTTATAGCCCATCGTTTTTTTAAATTTTGAAAAAATGTTTAACCTCATTTTTCATCATTTTTGAACATGGGCTATAGCCCCTACCGTACGGCATACTATAGCACGCCGTTTTTCATCATTTTTGAGGATTTGAAAAAAAAATCAAAATTTAAAAAAACATGGGTTATAGCCCATCGTTTAAAAAAATAAAAATAAATAAATAACCTCATTTTTCATTTTTGAACATGGGCTATAGCCCCTACCGTACAGCATACTATAGCACGCCGTTTTTCATCATTTTTGAGGATTTGAAAAAAAATCAAAATTTCAAAAAACATGGGTTATAGCCCATCGTTTTTTGAAATTTTGAAAAAAAATTAACCTCATTTTTCATCATTTTTGAACATGGGCTATAGCCCCTACCGTACGGCATACTATAGCACGCCGTTTTTCATCATTTTTGAGGATTTGAAAAAAATTCAAAATTTCAAAAAACATGGGTTATAGCCCATCGTTTTTTGAAATTTTGAAAAAAAAATTTAACCTAATTTTTCATCATTTTTGAACATGGGCTATAGCCCCTACCGTACGGCATACTATAGCACGCCGTTTTTCATAATTTTTGAGGATTTGAAAAAAAAATCAAAAATTAAAAAACATGGGTTATAGCCCATCGTTTTTTGAAATTTAGATTTTTTTTTAACCTCATTTTTCATAATTTTTGAACATGGGCTATAGCCCCTACCGTACGGCATACTATAGCACGCCGTTTTTCATCATTTTTGAGGATTTGAAAAAAAAAATCAAAATTTCAAAAAACATGGGTTATAGCCCATCGTTTTTTGAAAATTTGAAAAAAAAAATAACCTCATTTTTCATCATTTTTGAACATGGGCTATAGCCCCTACCGTACGGCATACTATAGCACGCCGTTTTTCATAATTTTTGAGGATTTGAAAAAAAAATCAAAATTTTAAAAAACATGGGTTATAGCCCATCGTTTAAAACAATAAAAATAAATAAATAACCTCATTTTTCATTTTTGAACATGGGCTATAGCCCCTACCGTACAGCATACTATAGCACGCCGTTTTTCATCATTTTTGAGGATTTGAAAAAAATTCAAAAATTCAAAAAACATGGGTTATAGCCCATCGTTTTTTTTAATTTTGAAAAAATGTTTAACCTCATTTTTCATCATTTTTGAACATGGGCTATAGCCCCTACCGTACGGCATACTATAGCACGCCGTTTTTCATCATTTTTGAGGATTTAAAAAAAATTCAAAATTTCAAAAAACATGGGTTATAGCCCATCGTTTTTTGAAATTTTGATTTTTTTTTTTAAACCTCATTTTCCATCATTTTTGAACATGGGCTATAGCCCCTACCGTACGGCATACTATAGCACGCCGTTTTTCATCATTTTTGAGGATTTGAAAAAATTTCTAAATTTCAAAAAACATGGGTTATAGCCCATCGTTTTTTGAAAATTTGAAAAAATAAATTAACCTAATTTTTCATCATTTTTGAACATGGGCTATAGCCCCTACCGTACGGCATACTATAGCACGCCGTTTTTCACCATTTTTGAGGATTTGAAAAAAATTCAAAATTTCAAAAACATGGGTTATAGCCCATCGTTTTTAGAAAATTTGATTTTTTTTAACCTCATTTTTCATAATTTTTGAACATGGGCTATAGCCCCTACCGTACGGCATACTATAGCACGCCGTTTTTCATCATTTTTGAGGATTTGAAAAAAAATCAAAATTTAAAAAAACATGGGTTATAGCCCATCGTTTTTTGAAATTTTGGAAAAAAAAATAACCTCATTTTTCATCATTTTTGAACATGGGCTATAGCCCCTACCGTACGGCATACTATAGCACGCCGTTTTTCATCATTTTTGAGGATTTGAAAAAAAAATCAAAATTTAAAAAAACATGGGTTATAGCCCATCGTTTAAAAAAATAAAAATAAATAAATAACCTCATTTTTCATTTTTGAACATGGGCTATAGCCCCTACCGTACAGCATACTATAGCACGCCGTTTTTCATCATTTTTGAGGATTTGAAAAAAATTCAAAATTTCAAAAAACATGGGTTATAGCCCATCGTTTTTTTAAATTTTGAAAAAATGTTTAACCTCATTTTTCATCATTTTTGAACATGGGCTATAGCCCCTACCGTACGGCATACTATAGCACGCCGTTTTTCATCATTTTTGAGGATTTGAAAAAAAAATCAAAATTTAAAAAAACATGGGTTATAGCCCATCGTTTAAAAAAATAAAAATAAAAAAATAACCTCATTTTTCATTTTTGAACATGGGCTATAGCCCCTACCGTACAGCATACTATAGCACGCCGTTTTTCATCATTTTTGAGGATTTGAAAAAAATTCTAAATTTCAAAAAACATGGGTTATAGCCCATCGTTTTTTTTAATTTTGAAAAAATGTTTAACCTCATTTTTCATCATTTTTGAACATGGGCTATAGCCCCTACCGTACGGCATACTATAGCACGCCGTTTTTCATCATTTTTGAGGATTTGAAAAAATTTCTAAATTTCAAAAAACATGGGTTATAGCCCATCGTTTTTTGAAATTTTGAAAAAATAAATTAACCTAATTTTTCATCATTTTTGAACATGGGCTATAGCCCCTACCGTACGGCATACTATAGCACGCCGTTTTTCACCATTTTTGAGGATTTGAAAAAAATTCAAAATTTCAAAAACATGGGTTATAGCCCATCGTTTTTAGAAAATTTGATTTTTTTTAACCTCATTTTTCATAATTTTTGAACATGGGCTATAGCCCCTACCGTACGGCATACTATAGCACGCCGTTTTTCATCATTTTTGAGGATTTGAAAAAAAATCAAAATTTAAAAAAACATGGGTTATAGCCCATCGTTTTTTGAAATTTTGAAAAAAAAAATAACCTCATTTTTCATCATTTTTGAACATGGGCTATAGCCCCTACCGTACGGCATACTATAGCACGCCGTTTTTCATCATTTTTGAGGATTTGAAAAAAAAAATCAAAATTTAAAAAAACATGGGTTATAGCCCATCGTTTAAAAAAATAAAAATAAATAAATAACCTCATTTTTCATTTTTGAACATGGGCTATAGCCCCTACCGTACAGCATACTATAGCACGCCGTTTTTCATCATTTTTGAGGATTTGAAAAAAATTCAAAATTTCAAAAAACATGGGTTATAGCCCATCGTTTTTTTAAATTTTGAAAAAATGTTTAACCTCATTTTTCATCATTTTTGAACATGGGCTATAGCCCCTACCGTACGGCATACTATAGCACGCCGTTTTTCATCATTTTTGAGGATTTGAAAAAAAATCAAAATTTAAAAAAACATGGGTTATAGCCCATCGTTTAAAAAAATAAAAATAAATAAATAACCTCATTTTTCATTTTTGAACATGGGCTATAGCCCCTACCGTACAGCATACTATAGCACGCCGTTTTTCATCATTTTTGAGGATTTGAAAAAAATTCAAAATTTCAAAAAACATGTTTATAGCCCATCGTTTTTTTAAATTTTGAAAAAATGTTTAACCTCATTTTTCATCATTTTTTAACATGGGCTATAGCCCCTACCGTACGGCATACTATAGCACGCCGTTTTTCATCATTTTTGAGGATTTGAAAAAATTCAAATTTTCAAAAAACATGGGTTATAGCCCATCGTTTTTTGAAATTTTGATTTTTTTTTTTAAACCTCATTTTCCATCATTTTTGAACATGGGCTATAGCCCCTACCGTACGGCATACTATAGCACGCCGTTTTTCATCATTTTTGAGGATTTGAAAAAATTTCTAAATTTCAAAAAACATGGGTTATAGCCCATCGTTTTTTGAAATTTTGAAAAAATAAATTAACCTAATTTTTCATCATTTTTGAACATGGGCTATAGCCCCTACCGTACGGCATACTATAGCACGCCGTTTTTCACCATTTTTGAGGATTTGAAAAAAATTCAAAATTTCAAAAACATGGGTTATAGCCCATCGTTTTTAGAAAATTTGATTTTTTTTAACCTCATTTTTCATAATTTTTGAACATGGGCTATAGCCCCTACCGTACGGCATACTATAGCACGCCGTTTTTCATCATTTTTGAGGATTTGAAAAAAAATCAAAATTTAAAAAAACATGGGTTATAGCCCATCGTTTTTTGAAATTTTGAAAAAAAAAATAACCTCATTTTTCATCATTTTTGAACATGGGCTATAGCCCCTACCGTACGGCATACTATAGCACGCCGTTTTTCATCATTTTTGAGGATTTGGAAAAAAAAATCAAAATTTAAAAAAACATGGGTTATAGCCCATCGTTTAAAAAAATAAAAATAAATAAATAACCTCATTTTTCATTTTTGAACATGGGCTATAGCCCCTACCGTACAGCATACTATAGCACGCCGTTTTTCATCATTTTTGAGGATTTGAAAAAAATTCAAAATTTCAAAAAACATGGGTTATAGCCCATCGTTTTTTTAAATTTTGAAAAAATGTTTAACCTCATTTTTCATCATTTTTGAACATGGGCTATAGCCCCTACCGTACGGCATACTATAGCACGCCGTTTTTCATCATTTTTGAGGATTTGAAAAAAAATCAAAATTTAAAAAAACATGGGTTATAGCCCATCGTTTAAAAAAATAAAAATAAATAAATAACCTCATTTTTCATTTTTGAACATGGGCTATAGCCCCTACCGTACAGCATACTATAGCACGCCGTTTTTCATCATTTTTGAGGATTTGAAAAAAATTCAAATTTTCAAAAAACATGTTTATAGCCCATCGTTTTTTTAAATTTTGAAAAAATGTTTAACCTCATTTTTCATCATTTTTTTAACATGGGCTATAGCCCCTACCGTACGGCATACTATAGCACGCCGTTTTTCATCATTTTTGAGGATTTGAAAAAAAAATCAAAATTTAAAAAAACATGGGTTATAGCCCATCGTTTAAAAAAATAAAAATAAATAAATAACCTCATTTTTCATTTTTGAACATGGGCTATAGCCCCTACCGTACAGCATACTATAGCACGCCGTTTTTCATCATTTTTGAGGATTTGAAAAAAAATCAAAATTTCAAAAAACATGGGTTATAGCCCATCGTTTTTTGAAATTTTGAAAAAAAATTAACCTCATTTTTCATCATTTTTGAACATGGGCTATAGCCCCTACCGTACGGCATACTATAGCACGCCGTTTTTCATCATTTTTGAGGATTTGAAAAAAATTCAAAATTTCAAAAAACATGGGTTATAGCCCATCGTTTTTTGAAATTTTGAAAAAAAAATTTAACCTAATTTTTCATCATTTTTGAACATGGGCTATAGCCCCTACCGTACGGCATACTATAGCACGCCGTTTTTCATAATTTTTGAGGATTTGAAAAAAAAATCAAAAATTAAAAAACATGGGTTATAGCCCATCGTTTTTTGAAATTTAGATTTTTTTTTTAACCTCATTTTTCATAATTTTTGAACATGGGCTATAGCCCCTACCGTACGGCATACTATAGCACGCCGTTTTTCATCATTTTTGAGGATTTGAAAAAAAAAATCAAAATTTCAAAAAACATGGGTTATAGCCCATCGTTTTTTGAAAATTTGAAAAAAAAAATAACCTCATTTTTCATCATTTTTGAACATGGGCTATAGCCCCTACCGTACGGCATACTATAGCACGCCGTTTTTCATAATTTTTGAGGATTTGAAAAAAAAATCAAAATTTTAAAAAACATGGGTTATAGCCCATCGTTTAAAACAATAAAAATAAATAAATAACCTCATTTTTCATTTTTGAACATGGGCTATAGCCCCTACCGTACAGCATACTATAGCACGCCGTTTTTCATCATTTTTGAGGATTTGAAAAAAATTCAAAAATTCAAAAAACATGGGTTATAGCCCATCGTTTTTTTTAATTTTGAAAAAATGTTTAACCTCATTTTTCATCATTTTTGAACATGGGCTATAGCCCCTACCGTACGGCATACTATAGCACGCCGTTTTTCATCATTTTTGAGGATTTAAAAAAAATTCAAAATTTCAAAAAACATGGGTTATAGCCCATCGTTTTTTGAAATTTTGATTTGTTTTTTTAAACCTCATTTTCCATCATTTTTGAACATGGGCTATAGCCCCTACCGTACGGCATACTATAGCACGCCGTTTTTCATCATTTTTGAGGATTTGAAAAAATTTCTAAATTTCAAAAAACATGGGTTATAGCCCATCGTTTTTTGAAAATTTGAAAAAATAAATTAACCTAATTTTTCATCATTTTTGAACATGGGCTATAGCCCCTACCGTACGGCATACTATAGCACGCCGTTTTTCACCATTTTTGAGGATTTGAAAAAAATTCAAAATTTCAAAAACATGGGTTATAGCCCATCGTTTTTAGAAAATTTGATTTTTTTTAACCTCATTTTTCATAATTTTTGAACATGGGCTATAGCCCCTACCGTACGGCATACTATAGCACGCCGTTTTTCATCATTTTTGAGGATTTGAAAAAAAATCAAAATTTAAAAAAACATGGGTTATAGCCCATCGTTTTTTGAAATTTTGAAAAAAAAAATAACCTCATTTTTCATCATTTTTGAACATGGGCTATAGCCCCTACCGTACGGCATACTATAGCACGCCGTTTTTCATCATTTTTGAGGATTTGAAAAAAAAATCAAAATTTAAAAAAACATGGGTTATAGCCCATCGTTTAAAAAAATAAAAATAAATAAATAACCTCATTTTTCATTTTTGAACATGGGCTATAGCCCCTACCGTACAGCATACTATAGCACGCCGTTTTTCATCATTTTTGAGGATTTGAAAAAAATTCAAAATTTCAAAAAACATGGGTTATAGCCCATCGTTTTTTTAAATTTTGAAAAAATGTTTAACCTCATTTTTCATCATTTTTGAACATGGGCTATAGCCCCTACCGTACGGCATACTATAGCACGCCGTTTTTCATCATTTTTGAGGATTTGAAAAAAAAATCAAAATTTAAAAAAACATGGGTTATAGCCCATCGTTTAAAAAAATAAAAATAAAAAAATAACCTCATTTTTCATTTTTGAACATGGGCTATAGCCCCTACCGTACAGCATACTATAGCACGCCGTTTTTCATCATTTTTGAGGATTTGAAAAAAATTCAAAATTTCAAAAAACATGGGTTATAGCCCATCGTTTTTTTTAATTTTGAAAAAATGTTTAACCTCATTTTTCATCATTTTTGAACATGGGCTATAGCCCCTACCGTACGGCATACTATAGCACGCCGTTTTTCATCATTTTTGAGGATTTTAAAAAAATTCAAATTTTCAAAAAACATGGGTTATAGCCCATCGTTTTTTGAAATTTTGATTTTTTTTTTTAAACCTCATTTTCCATCATTTTTGAACATGGGCTATAGCCCCTACCGTACGGCATACTATAGCACGCCGTTTTTCATCATTTTTGAGGATTTGAAAAAATTTCTAAATTTCAAAAAACATGGGTTATAGCCCATCGTTTTTTGAAATTTTGAAAAAATAAATTAACCTAATTTTTCATCATTTTTGAACATGGGCTATAGCCCCTACCGTACGGCATACTATAGCACGCCGTTTTTCACCATTTTTGAGGATTTGAAAAAAATTCAAAATTTCAAAAACATGGGTTATAGCCCATCGTTTTTAGAAAATTTGATTTTTTTTAACCTCATTTTTCATAATTTTTGAACATGGGCTATAGCCCCTACCGTACGGCATACTATAGCACGCCGTTTTTCATCATTTTTGAGGATTTGAAAAAAAATCAAAATTTAAAAAAACATGGGTTATAGCCCATCGTTTTTTGAAATTTTGAAAAAAAAAATAACCTCATTTTTCATCATTTTTGAACATGGGCTATAGCCCCTACCGTACGGCATACTATAGCACGCCGTTTTTCATCATTTTTGAGGATTTGAAAAAAAAAATCAAAATTTAAAAAAACATGGGTTATAGCCCATCGTTTAAAAAAATAAAAATAAATAAATAACCTCATTTTTCATTTTTGAACATGGGCTATAGCCCCTACCGTACAGCATACTATAGCACGCCGTTTTTCATCATTTTTGAGGATTTGAAAAAAATTCAAAATTTCAAAAAACATGGGTTATAGCCCATCGTTTTTTTTAATTTTGAAAAAATGTTTAACCTCATTTTTCATCATTTTTGAACATGGGCTATAGCCCCTACCGTACGGCATACTATAGCACGCCGTTTTTCATCATTTTTGAGGATTTGAAAAAAAATCAAAATTTAAAAAAACATGGGTTATAGCCCATCGTTTAAAAAAATAAAAATAAATAAATAACCTCATTTTTCATTTTTGAACATGGGCTATAGCCCCTACCGTACAGCATACTATAGCACGCCGTTTTTCATCATTTTTGAGGATTTGAAAAAATTTCAAAATTTCAAAAAACATGTTTATAGCCCATCGTTTTTTTAAATTTTGAAAAAATGTTTAACCTCATTTTTCATCATTTTTTAACATGGGCTATAGCCCCTACCGTACGGCATACTATAGCACGCCGTTTTTCATCATTTTTGAGGATTTGAAAAAATTCAAATTTTCAAAAAACATGGGTTATAGCCCATCGTTTTTTGAAATTTTGATTTTTTTTTTTAAACCTCATTTTCCATCATTTTTGAACATGGGCTATAGCCCCTACCGTACGGCATACTATAGCACGCCGTTTTTCATCATTTTTGAGGATTTGAAAAAATTTCTAAATTTCAAAAAACATGGGTTATAGCCCATCGTTTTTTGAAATTTTGAAAAAATAAATTAACCTAATTTTTCATCATTTTTGAACATGGGCTATAGCCCCTACCGTACGGCATACTATAGCACGCCGTTTTTCACCATTTTTGAGGATTTGAAAAAAATTCAAAATTTCAAAAACATGGGTTATAGCCCATCGTTTTTAGAAAATTTGATTTTTTTTAACCTCATTTTTCATAATTTTTGAACATGGGCTATAGCCCCTACCGTACGGCATACTATAGCACGCCGTTTTTCATCATTTTTGAGGATTTGAAAAAAAATCAAAATTTAAAAAAACATGGGTTATAGCCCATCGTTTTTTGAAATTTTGAAAAAAAAAATAACCTCATTTTTCATCATTTTTGAACATGGGCTATAGCCCCTACCGTACGGCATACTATAGCACACCGTTTTTCATCATTTTTGAGGATTTGAAAAAAAAAATCAAAATTTAAAAAAACATGGGTTATAGCCCATCGTTTAAAAAAATAAAAATAAATAAATAACCTCATTTTTCATTTTTGAACATGGGCTATAGCCCCTACCGTACAGCATACTATAGCACGCCGTTTTTCATCATTTTTGAGGATTTGAAAAAAATTCAAAATTTCAAAAAACATGGGTTATAGCCCATCGTTTTTTTAAATTTTGAAAAAATGTTTAACCTCATTTTTCATCATTTTTGAACATGGGCTATAGCCCCTACCGTACGGCATACTATAGCACGCCGTTTTTCATCATTTTTGAGGATTTGAAAAAAAATCAAAATTTAAAAAAACATGGGTTATAGCCCATCGTTTAAAAAAATAAAAATAAATAAATAACCTCATTTTTCATTTTTGAACATGGGCTATAGCCCCTACCGTACAGCATACTATAGCACGCCGTTTTTCATCATTTTTGAGGATTTGAAAAAAATTCAAAATTTCAAAAAACATGTTTATAGCCCATCGTTTTTTTTAATTTTGAAAAAATGTTTAACCTCATTTTTCATCATTTTTTAACATGGGCTATAGCCCCTACCGTACGGCATACTATAGCACGCCGTTTTTCATCATTTTTGAGGATTTGAAAAAATTTCAAAATTTCAAAAAACATGGGTTATAGCCCATCGTTTTTTGAAATTTTGATTTTTTTTTTAAAACCTCATTTTCCATCATTTTTGAACATGGGCTATAGCCCCTACCGTACGGCATACTATAGCACGCCGTTTTTCATCATTTTTGAGGATTTGAAAAAAATTCAAATTTTCAAAAAACATGGGTTATAGCCCATCGTTTTTTGAAATTTTGATTTTTTTTTAAAAACCTCATTTTCCATCATTTTTGAACATGGGCTATAGCCCCTACCGTACGGCATACTATAGCACGCAGTTTTTCACCATTTTTGAGGATTTGAAAAAAAATCAAAATTTCAAAAAACATGGGTTATAGCCCATCGTTTTTTGAAATTTTGAATTTTCTTTTAACCTCATTTTTCATCATTTTTGAACATGGGCTATAGCCCCTACCGTACGGCATACTATAGCACGCCGTTTTTCATCATTTTTGAGGATTTGAAAAAAATTCTAAATTTCAAAAAACATGGGTTATAGCCCATCGTTATTTGAAATTTTGAAAAAAAAAATTAACCTAATTTTTCATCATTTTTGAACATGGGCTATAGCCCCTACCGTACGGCATACTATAGCACGCCGTTTTTCATCATTTTTGAGGATTTGAAAAAAAAAATCAAAAATTAAAAAACATGGGTTATAGCCCATCGTTTTTTGAAGTTTTGATTTTTTTTTAACCTCATTTTTCATCATTTTTGAACATGGGCTATAGCCCCTACCGTACGGCATACTATAGCACGCCGTTTTTCATCATTTTTGAGGATTTGAAAAAATGTCAAAATTTCAAAAACATTGGTTATAGCCCATCGTTTTTTGAAATTTTGAAAAAAAAATTAACCTCATTTTTCATCATTTTTGAACATGGGCTATAGCCCCTACCATACGGCATACTATAGCACGCCGTTTTTCATCATTTTTGAGGATTTGAAAAAAAATCAAAATTTCAAAAACATGGGTTATAGCCCATCGTTTTTTGAAATTTTGAAAAAAAAATGTAACCTCATTTTTCATCATTTTTGAGGATTTGAAAAAAATTCAAAATTTCAAAAAACATGGGTTATAGCCCATCGTTTTTTGAAGTTTTGATTATTTTTTAACCTCATTTTTCATCATTTTTGAACATGGGCTATAGCCCCTACCGTACGGCATACTATAGCATGCCGTTTTTCATCATTTTTGATTATTTGAAAAAAAAATCAAAATTTCAAAAAACATGGGTTATAGCCCATCGTTTTTTTTTTTATTTTGAAAAATTTTTAACCTAATTTTTCATCATTTTTGAACATGGGCTATAGCCCCTACCGTACGGCATACTATAGCACGCCGTTTTTCATCATTTTTGAGGATTTGAAAAAAATTCTAAATTTCAAAAAACATGGGTTATAGCCCATCGTTTTTTGAAGTTTTGATTTTTTTTTAACCTAATTTTTCATCATTTTTGAACATGGGCTATAGCCCCTACCGTACGGCATACTATAGCACGCCGTTTTTCATCATTTTTGAGGATTTGAAAAAATGTCAAAATTTCAAAAACATTGGTTATAGCCCATCGTTTTTTGAAATTTTGAAAAAAAAATTAACCTCATTTTTCATCATTTTTGAACATGGGCTATAGCCCCTACCATACGGCATACTATAGCACGCCGTTTTTCATCATTTTTGAGGATTTGAAAAAAAATCAAAATTTCAAAAACATGGGTTATAGCCCATCGTTTTTTGAAATTTTGAAAAAAAAATGTAACCTCATTTTTCATCATTTTTGAGGATTTGAAAAAAATTCAAAATTTCAAAAAACATGGGTTATAGCCCATCGTTTTTTGAAGTTTTGATTATTTTTTAACCTCATTTTTCATCATTTTTGAACATGGGCTATAGCCCCTACCGTACGGCATACTGTAGCACGCCGTTTTTCATCATTTTTGATTATTTAAAAAAAAAATCAAAATTTCAAAAAACATGGGTTATAGCCCATCGTTTTTTTTTTAATTTTGAAATTTTTTTAACCTAATTTTTCATCATTTTTGAACATGGGCTATAGCCCCTACCGTACGGCATACTATAGCACGCCGTTTTTCATCATTTTTGAGGATTTGAAAAAAATTCTAAATTTCAAAAAACATGGGTTATAGCCCATCGTTTTTTGAAATTTTGAAAAAAAAAAATAACCTAATTTTTCATCATTTTTGAACATGGGCTATAGCCCCTACCGTACGGCATACTATAGCACGCCGTTTTTCATCATTTTTGAGGATTTGAAAAAAAATCAAAATTTCAAAAAACATGGGTTATAGCCCATCGTTTTTTGAAGTTTTGATTTTTTTTTAACCTCATTTTTCATCATTTTTGAACATGGGCTATAGCCCCTACCGTACGGCATACTATAGCACGCCGTTTTTCATCATTTTTGAGGATTTGAAAAAAAATCTAAATTTCAAAAAACATGGGTTATAGCCCATCGTTTTTTGAAATTTAGATTTTTTTTTTAACCTCATTTTTCATCATTTTTTAACATGGGCTATAGCCCCTACCGTACGGCATACTATAGCACGCCGTTTTTCATCATTTTTGAGGATTTGAAAAAAATTCAAAATTTCAAAAAACATGGGTTATAGCCCATCGTTTTTTGAAGTTTTGATTTTTTTTTAACCTCATTTTTCATCATTTTTTAACATGGGCTATAGCCCCTACCGTACGGCATACTATAGCACGCCGTTTTTCATCATTTTTGAGGATTTGAAAAAAAAATCTAAATTTAAAAAAACATGGGTTATAGCCCATCGTTTTTTTTTTTCTTTTTTTTTTTTTTTAACTCATTTTCCATCATTTTTGAACATGGGCTATAGCCCCTACCGTACGGCATACTATAGCACGCCGTTTTTCATCATTTTTGAGGATTTGAAAAAAATTCAAAATTTCAAAAAACATGGGTTATAGCCCATCGTTTTTTGAAATTTTGAAAAAAAACAATTAACCTCATTTTTCATCATTTTTGAACATGGGCTATAGCCCCTACCGTACGGCATACTATAGCACACCGTTTTTCATCATTTTTGAGGATTTGAAAAAAAAAAAAAAAAAATCAAAAAACATAGGTTATAGCCCATCGTTTTTTGAAATTTTGAAAAAAACAATTAACCTCATTTTTCATCATTTTTGAACATGGGCTATAGCCCCTACCGTACGGCATACTATAGCACGCCGTTTTTCATCATTTTTGAGGATTTGAAAAAAATTAAAAAATTCAAAAAACATGGGTTATAGCCCATCGTTTTTTGAAATTTTGAAAAAATTGTAACCTCATTTTTCATCATTTTTGAACATGGGCTATAGCCCCTACCGTACGGCATACTATAGCACGCCGTTTTTCATCATTTTTGAGGATTAAAAAAAAAAAAAAAAAAAACATGGGTTTTCATCGTTTTTTTAATTTTTGAATTTTTTTTAACCTCGTTTTTCATCATTTTTGAACATTTATTTTTCAAAAATTAAAAAAACTATGGGCTATAACGCGTTTTTTTTTTTTTTTTTTAATCCTCAACAATGATGAAAAACGGCATGCTATAGTATGCCCTACGGTAGGGGCTATAGCCCATGGTAAAAAATTATGAAAAACAAGGATTTTTTTTCTCAAAATTCAAAAAACGATGGGCTATAACCCATGTTTTTTTTGTTTTTTTTTCCATTTTTTTAAAAATCCTCAAAAATGATTAAAAACGAGGATTACATTTTTTTCAAAAATTCAAAAAACGATGGGCTATAACCCACCTATAATCGTTTTTTTTCATTCTTTTCAAATCCTCAAAAATTATGAAAAACGGCGTGCTACAGTATGCCGTACGATATGGGCTATTAGACGAGTGTCTAAAAATGGGATACAAAAATATAAATAGACGTGTTTTAGACGTCTATTTTTAGACCTTTTTCAACGTCTATTTTTAGACGTTTTTTATCCCATTTTTAGACGCACGTCTAATAGCCGGCTATTGCTCAGTGGGATGGTCAAAAATTATGAAAAACGAGGATAAAAAAAAATAAAAAAAACGATGGGCTATATCGTTTTTTGAATTTTTGATTTTGTTTTTAAATCCTCAAAAATGATGAAAACCGGCATGCTATAGTATGCTGTACGATATGGGCTATAGTCCATCTCACTGAGCATTTTTTGGTCTAATAGACGTCTAATATTCGTCTAAAGGGCCGTCTAAAAATGGGATAAAAAACGTCTAATAATTAACGTTTTTTAGACGTCTATTCTTAGATTAGACGTTGGGCTAAGTCCATCGTTTTTTAATTTTTTTCCAAATCCTCAAAAACGCAGTTTTTCATCATTTTGAGGATTTGAAAAAATGAAAAAAAAGATATGCCCTCCGACACCATGGACTATAGCCTTTTGCTTATCCTTGATTTTCACCATTATTGACCAGTATAAAATACCTTGACCAGTATGTGACCATGGACTATAGCCTCTTGCTTTACCTTGATTTTCACCTTTTTTCAAATCCTCAATGATGAAGAATCGCGCGCCTATAGTGCGTCAACATTGTTGAGGATTTGAAAAAAGGTGAAAACCACAGAAAGAGACAGGCTATAGTCCATCGTCTCGAAGCGCATGCGGTGATAATTCATGTAAATACAACACATTGAGCAGGGCACTGCAGGGAGTTGAACCCCGTTCTGGTAAACCAGGAAGTACAACACCAGTGCCTTAGTTTGTGTTGTAATTCACGATTCCGAAGGATTTGAAAAAAGGTGAAAATATCGGAAAAGCGACAGACTATAGTCCATCGTCTCGAGTCGGAGCGCATGCTATAGGTTGCCATTTCACGATTTCGGAGGATTTGAAAAAAAAGCTGAAAATCATGGAAAAGCGACCGGCTATAGTCCATCGTATGAGCGCATGCTATAGGTTGCCATTTCACGATTTCGGAGGATTTGAAAAAAAAGCTGAAAATCATGGAAAAGCGACCGGCTATAGTCCATCGTCTCGTGCCCCCAAATTGTACCCATTGATCGATCGAACGAACGATCGTTCCATCGATCCAACCATCATTGGATCAAACCACGGTCTGGTTCCGATATACATTTATAATCAAATGTTTGTACTCAGTTACATTTGATTCCAAACTATCATTTAGCTGGGGACCCCATGGAACTCCCTCAAGGAACCCCAGTGGGTCCCCGGACCCCACTTTGGGAACCACTGCACTAGGGTTCGAATCCTGGGGCGACTGTTCACCAAACCCACGGTCTGGTTCCAAATAAAAGGGTCCCCCCCCCCCCCCCATATATGTGTGTAATTATTATTTGTATTTGTTGTATTCTCTTTCACTACATGAATAAAAAAAATCTTTTGGGAATTTGCACCTTGGTGCAGAAAACACAACACACACACTTGTTTTTTTCATGTGAAAGCAGGGAGTCATAGCTTCAAATTGACATATTGGTTGTTCAGTTTGACCCACCGGTTTTGGAGATATGGCTTATAGAGTAATGTCTGGCAGAGAAACAGCGAGTTGAGAAAACAGGCTTGAAAAGGTTCACTTCTGTGGACTCTAACATTACACCTATAGCTACATGTTTAAGCATTTATTTCATATTTACATGTCTTCTGTGGTCTCTAACATTACACCTAGCTACATGTTTAAGCATTTATCTCATATTTACATGTCTTCTGTGGACTAACATTACACCTATAGCTACATGTTTAAGCATTTATTTCATATGTACATGCACTTCTGTGGTCTCTAACATTACACCTATAGCTACATGTTTAAGCATGTATTTCATATGTACATGTCTTCTGTGGTCTCTAACCTTACACCTAGCTACATGTTTAAGCATGTATTTCATATTTACATGTCTTCTGTGGTCTCTAACATTACACCTATAGCTACATGTTTAAGCATTTATTTCATATTTACATGTCTTCTGTGGTCTCTAACATTACACCTAGCTACATGTTTAAGCATGTATTTCATATTTACATGTCTTCTGTGGTCTCTAACATTACACCTAGCTACATGTTTAAGCATTTATTTCATATTTACATGTCTTCTGTGGTCTCCAACATTACACCTAGCTACATGTGTAAGCATTTATTTCATATTCACATGTCTTCTGTGGTCTCTAACATTACACCTAAAAAAGGGTTAATAGTTCACTTTATGCACAATGAATTGAGAATATATGAACGTTTTTTTAATTATATTACGGAAGAAAAACTTTTATAAAATATTCTAATTACATGGGATGGACCTGTATAGTAAACTCACAAATATTACAGTAAGTCTTTTTTTTCGTGACTTCAGACTTTTGTAGCGGTGTAGGGCCAAAGTTCATGTATAGAAATGTTTGGGCATTTTGATGAAAGATCGTGGGAGGAATGATAAAATAGCAGGTGATCTAAGGTCAGAGGTCAAAATTCATACAAGCAAAAAGGAACGCAGGCTGGTTAGAAATTCCCTTCACAATCATATGCCGCAATATTTAAGTTTGCGCATCCTGGCGCTTATTCACCATTTTAGGAATAAATAGCCTTGCACACGTCACCATGCAGATGCAGGCATACACATTGGCCTCAGTTACATGCACAAAATGAGTAGGCTATATTCTTCTGTACACTGTAGTCACTGTACGGCTCAGGGGTTGGAGTTCCAGTGATTTGTTTTGGCAATGTAAACGTAGTTTTTCCCATGCCAATAAAGCCCTTTGAATTGATACACGTCATAAGTGATCGCAGAAATGTGCCGTCGCTTTGAAATGACATTCCGATTCTAGAGGCAAATCCACTCCACTCCGTCCTCGCATTGAATCCTCTCCTCCTCGCTGGGGGCGGAGCGAGTGGAGGACGCGAGGGGAGTGAGCGAGTGTGAAAGTTGCGGTATTGGAATTTGGCTCACGGTCAAACGGTTCATGAGCTATGCCCGTTTAAAGTTAGCATTTTCAGTTGAGTGCTATAGGGCCACCCATTGGCCAATGGTTGTGGGCTTCACGTCCTCACCGTTTGGCATTGCCCTCTAGAGGTTGTCCCGATCAGAAATAGGGCCAGTCGTCATTTTCAAATGATCGGGAGCCAAAAAAAAAAAAAAAAAACACCACACAGTATCGTGCAAATTCCAGCTTTTCACCAGAAGAGGAAAACTTAGTTTTTCTTCAGAATGAGTCAATAGCACAGGCAGACTCTTCACATACTAGAGCATGTCTGAAATAAGTGCCAGAGCTGAAATAGACATGTAAATATGAAAATGCTTAAACCTGTAGCTAGGTGTAATGCTAGAGACCACAGAAGTGATCCTTTCAAGCCCCTTTTCTCAACTCGCTGGTTCTCTGCAAGACGTTACTCTATAAGACATCTCAAAGACTGGTGGGCCAAACTGAATACAAACAAATACATCAATTTGAAGCCTTGATTCCCTGCTTTCATAGGACATGAAAAAGCAAAGAAATCCAAAGGCAGTCTCAGTCAAATAGTTTCACGAAAACCCGACAGAACGGTTCAGCCAGAACTGACATTTTTGGTGGAAGGAGAAGAGAAAAATAAGGGACCAAGAGTTAGTTCTCATCGGGCCCGAAAATTAAGGCCCGGCCCTAACTGGGCCCTAACTGATCAGGCCCTAGGCCCGGCCCGGCCCGACTAATTAGCATAGATTTTAGGCCCGAACCGGCCCTAAAATGTCGGGTCGGGCCTGGTCGGGTTTGTGCAGAATGAGAACTCTACACAGAGTAAAAGTGAAACGCCAGTCAGCACCATCTTCATAATAGATAAATACAGACAGAACAGAACTATTATCTTTATTATTCTAAACAAATTCAATATATATATATTTTTTCATGGAGCCCCAGGCCCGGCCCGGCCCTACTGATTAGCATACATTCTAGGCCCGGCCCTAAAATGTCAGGTCGGGCCGGGCCTGGTCTGGTTCGGGCAGAGTTTGAGAACTCTACCAAGAGTCCCTTCGGCCTTGGTCCCTAAATGGACTTGTAACCCAACTGTAGAGAGTACAAACACGGTAAAGAACCTGGGGGTTATCATCTATGAAAAGGCAACACAATGAGCAGAAAATGAACCATGTAAAGACAACAAATTGAGCAGAGCACCGCAGGGAGTTGAACCCCATTCTGGTAAACCAGTAGTACCACAACCAGTGCCTTAATTGGTTTTGTTGTAATTTACAGGTCCAAAAGCAATCACATTCAAAACAATTTGAATCATAACGGACTATAAATTAGCCATGATTATATCTTTATACAATTGAAATCAAGAATACTCACTCCACAAATACCTTAAGGAAAACTCCTCAGACATAAACTAAGAAAATATTTTATTTTTTCGTGCTCATAAAGTGCTGCAAAGCGCTAAGTGAAAAGTTCAGCAGAAAACTTTTGGGTCATAAGGCCTACTGACTGGCATGAATTAAGTTTTAGCTGCAAATGGCAGCATAAATAAATCACATCAATACACACCACATAATGTGATGTGAACTGACACGATGAAGCTTCACTCGCACATTATAAAAGACATGCATCACATCAATCCACATCACATACCTGACCCTAGCCCTAACCTAACCCTAAGTTCATCATGTGATGTGGGGATGACGTGATGAAGCCTTACTCACCAATGTGAAATGATACGAGACATAAACACACATCACATACCGGGCCTGTGTTCATATGTGATGTGGGCTTACTTGAAGCTTTACTCAATTAGATCTGATAATATAGCACCAACAATAGTCTTATGACCTAGAGGTTTGCTGCTGGACTTTCACTTTAAGCACTTAAGAGCGCTTTATGAACATGAACAAAACAAAGAGATTCTTGGTCTCCGCCCAAGCAGTTGGCCTTAGGTTTGTGGCCAGTTTTTCTAGCCAGTTGTCCCACATTTTTATTTTAAAATCGACAAGTAAAAGTTTTCACACATTTAAATATACATTACAATTTATGCCATTTGTGGACGATTGACATAAATTATATGAGGTGCAAATTATGCATTGGCAGAAGCATTCTTTGGACCCCAGTATTTGTCAGCAATACAGAAACACTATGAACACAACATACAACACTGAGGATGACATTAGAACACAAGGGCAATGAACAGAGTGTATGGCGTGCGACGAGCTATCCGCAATTGTGAAATAATCACATAAATGCACATCACATACCGGCCTGTGTTCATATCTGATGTGAACTGACGTGATGGCGCTTTACCGGCAAATGACACAACGCAAATGACGTGAAACGATACAGCTCCAATCAAATGATTAGAAACTGTACGCGAGACACGACCCGACACACGCACCACATACACTAGTGAAGAACTAGTGCAGATAGGCAAGAAAGAAATTACTTATACAAAATAAAGCAAAATGCGATTAAAAACTCTGAGACCAGAAAAACCAATAACTTTATTAAAGCAAAGAATAGAAGAGAAGATGAAAGGTCGGGTAGAAACCGTGCATGTCCAAAACGGTTACTTTTATGGACCTGATAATATTTATATAATAATCTGTGTTCCAATGTTATTATTTAGTCACAAGCTCTTGTTTATACTTAAACGGTTCGATACATTAACATAATGGGTTATATTCAATAATGGATGATCTTTGCATCGTGAGCTTGTAGATCAGCTATTTGCTACTTTAGTGTGTGACACTGTAGCATGACCAAGTAAGGAAATTAAATTTACAGCAGGTTGAACTATGGAGATACAAGGTTTCTGCCCGACAGCCAAAGATAATGAACTACGCCCACTTACCTTCAATATCAGCACTAAGCAACACAAACCAAGGAAGAAAATCTGCCATAATTTTCTTCCTGTTAGTTTGGACAGATCTACAGCATAGAAGGCTGTAAACAGTGTTAAGCAGGCTACATGCTACCATAATGATACCGGAAATGAGTCACATACCGCCACATCACATTTGTACACACAGTCCACTAGTGAAGAACTAGGGCAATAGGCAAGGAGAAATAAATAACACTTTTTTTTATTGAAAGAGAAAGGAAATAGAAACTCAATTAAATAACTCGACACAGAAAACAGTACAGAAACACTACAACAGAACATGCATAATGTGATGTGACAGCTTTACCCGTAAATTATGTTAAATAAATAAATCACATAGCGGCATGTGGAGTGGCATTATACACTGTGCGAATTACAACCTATGGTATGGTAGCATGTAGCATGTAGCCCACTTACACAAGCATCAGGATCAGGAATCAAAAGGTTCATTACTAACCTTCACTGCCAACAGCACCCAGCAGCGGCAACAACAGCAGAGTTTGTACCTTCAATAGCGACGTCGCCTTGTCAGCTTCACGCTCTGAAATGACAGGGAAAAAAATAAACATTTAGTTGTCTGCCTACAGGATGACATTTTGGAAGTCATAGCAGTCACTGAAAGCTGTGTCACCATTATTTTACTGTATTAACAACAGTCACTGACAGGGCTGTGTCACCAATATTTTACTTTAATATTGTCACAAATTGTGATTAAAGCTGCTATAAGCAATAATGTCAATTTTTATGTTATTCAGACAGCAATGAGTATAACACTCCCCAAAATGATTTAGTCTCTGCAATACATCTAGGGGCCACAATCTGCAGTCAAAAATGTTCCTAGAAGCTTTATTGGTCAGAGAAAAAAAAAAGAACCCGGTCAAAATGACTGACCAATCAGGAAATCGACCAATGACAAAGCTAGGAACATCTTTGAATCCTAGATGTGTCAGAGACAAAATATTGTTTTACTCATTGCTGGCAGTCTGAATAACAAAAAAATAAACAAATTACATTTAACTATTTAACGATTCAACCCATTAAAGGGCGACTTCACCCCTTTTGCAACCAGAGCTTATTTTAATGATGTTTGGGAGACAAGAAACACTTTCCTGTTTTTTATGTGGGTAATCGTCGTTTTTAATATATGTAGTATTTCAAAAGTGTCCATGGGCTCCATGATGTCATGGACACTGGGCTCACTTCCTTCCTGGACTAAATGTTGTCTCAGTAAGACAGCCCTCCCCCTATGCACAAGGAGCAGTGCACCAAAGCATTATGGGAATTGTAGTCTGGGTAGGAAGTGTCCATGACATCATGGACACTTTGAAATACTAAAAACACATAAAAACCTCAGTAAGGCGTTTCTCCCAAACATAATTAAAATAAGATTTGGTTGCAAAAGGGGTGAAGGAGTGTATTTTTTGGCAAAGTATAAGTAATTAAGGCATATAATTAGTCATATCTGCCTCGTGTAGCTCGTTTATGAAGCCTAAAAGCCTTAAACTTTGTATTCATGCGTTAATCGCAATCATATGTATGACAATGAATGGTCAACTTAACATGTAATGGTGACACAGCCCTAGTTTCTACTACAGCCACATGTAATCCAGGTACGTACCGTGGGGGGCCTTCCGTCGCTCGGTTGAAGATAGCCGGTATTAATAGAGCCGCGTAGGTTGTATGGCACAATACGTCCCGAGCACCGTACGCCTCGTAATCTCAGGGAGCGTTCGTTGACACCGTTATAAGTTTCAGCTCAGCCAAGTAGACACTCTATTACCAATACCAGCCATCTCCTGATGACCCCATCCAAGGTCACACATGACACCAAGGTCACATGATTAACCTGTAAGACATACATAAAAACAACATCAAACTCTTTCCCCAGATTTCACACATTGTAAAATTCATATAATATTAAAAGGATATTTCACTTTATCTACTCAGGCTTATGTGAACACAGCAGACAGCTTTTTAAGTTGCTTGATTCAGTATTTAGATATTCATTTTAGCTGCCCCGCCCCTTCCTATACAAACCCATTGTAACTTCAAACTCTATTTTAACCATAATAGATTGATCGAAAACACCCAACCTTTTTACTGGTGACTGATGGTCTTTCAAATACGTGAGGGGGCCGTGGCTTTACATTTAGCCTACCGTTCTTATTTATTTTTGATGGCACCATAATTTCCAATGGAAGTCACATGGTTTGAGCAAACATTTGTTTGATGTCTGTGTTCTGTACCCCTCCCCTCCATTAAACAAATGTTTGGTCAAACCATGTGACTCCCAGTGGAAATACATTGGGGCAGCCATTAAACAGACAAGACAAATGTTTCACACATAAACATAATGTTCTGTGCTCTGCCTGTGTTTGATTGCCCACCTCCATCAAATACAAATGTTTGGTCAAACCATGTGACTTCCATTGGAAAGGCATTGAGGCTGCCATCAAACACAGGCAGAGCACAGAACATGTTTATGTGTGAATGAGGCCTTGGGCCTCGATCACACCAAAAAAGCATTGCCTTCTGTGTTTAATGGCCGCCCCAATGCATTTCTAATGGAAGGCACATGGTTTGACCAAACATTTGTGTTTGATGGGGGGAGGGGGACAGAACACAGCTATCAAACACAAATGTTTGGTCAGCCATCAAACACAGGCAGGACAGAACATGTGTTCTTTATGTGTGAATGAGGCCTAAAAGGACAAACATTGCTGACATTGTTGTCCATTTAGTGTCACAATAAACAATAATCCTATAAATCCTCTAATGTTTGAACAATAAACAGTCCTATAAATCCTCTAATGTCTAATCAACAACAGTGCTCAAGGATAAAACCGTGTTTCTCAAACAAACGCTTCTTACCTTGGACCAAACAGCTCTGCTCCCAGACAGCATGCAGTGAAACAGCCTCATGGATCCCAAAACAAACAGCATGCTGGGAAACAACATGGCCGCTCCTATTTAAATCCAAAGCCCCGCCCACTGGATCCAGTCACCTGTTCAACTAGTCCGTCCGTCATTGGTCCGTTGGTCAGAGTGATAAGTGATTGAATCATCCACTGTTGATCATCACAGCTGTGTGCACACGCACGCACGCACGGCACGCACATGCATTATTTTACCCTTTGGTTGGTTATAAACACTTATATTATTAAACGCAAGGACGTGAGTGTCTGTGGCTGTCTGTATCAGGCTTATAGGTTTGTTTATTCCGCCATCTTGGATCTCATTCATCAACTCAAGTCCCGTCCCAAAGTCTCGCGGGACTTGATCTGCACAGTGTGGAGTGTAACAGGTGGTCTGTTGTTGCTGCAGCGCCATCTTGTGGTGGTTTAAATACATGCAGTGTGTTACATCTCCCTTCTTAAAGAAAAGACTGTTGTTCTATCCACACTTTTCCTGGGCTGTGTGTGCTCCAGTTCCTGTCGATTTGATCCAATGAAATCCAATGAAACTGGTCAGATGACCAATGATATCCAATGAAATCAACAGGAACTGGAGCACACACAGCCCAGGAAAAGTGTGGATAATGTTTGAGGCAACTTGACTTGGGCTGCATCCGAATTGCTAGGGTTGTTCCCTACTCCCTACCCCCCATACGGGGATCCAGACTCTAGTGGACTCTATAGTGATGATTTCGGACAATACTCCCTGTATGGGGAGCACCGACTCTGACGTCAATATCGGTAGAGGGCGCTGTAGGTCCGCGGGTTCATGTACTTTTTATTTGCATGAAATCCCCATTAGGTTTTTTTTTCAGATCGATCGCCTCATAAAGAACTGTTTGAAAAATAAACGAATCATCCCGGCCGTTTCACTCATTTGGATATGAAGGATCAACTGACTACAAGAAACCAGTCAAAACGCTGCTGCTGAATTTTCGCTAGGAACAGACTGCATCAAATAAGTGACTGCAGGCTGTCACCTCCCTGCAAGGACAATTTTTTAAAAGTTTTAAATTCATGAATGAATAAAGAAAAAATAGGTTAATGAAAATATGTTTGCAGGCATTTAGGCCTATATGTCTATGATAAAAAGGTTATTTTAAAATAACATAGGCCTATGAAAAATAGCCGATCTATAAGCAACGCGACGTCCGTGTTGTGAGCTTGTAGCTTGTAGGCCTACTTTTGGTAAAGAATTACCAAAAGTAGCCGATCTACAAGCTCTGCTCACAATAATAATACGGACGTTTGGTGTTAACAGAAATACATAATGAAGTTTTAATGTATTTATCGCAATTCAATGAAATAATGTTAGATAGCATATTTTTTCATGGCAGGAATTAATGAATATTAATAAAACATATGTTCGGACACAATTAATGTGTCTCACATGCATGTATTTAGCCTACGTTTGTGATAAAGAATCTCACAAATATATTCTACAGCAAGCAACTGATTCCTCTCCTAACGTCATGCGCTGGGCCTGGGTGATATCAGTAATACTATTGCAAATGAGTAATTTATTATAAATGAAATAAAACAATTTCAAATAAATGCACAGATCATTTGTCTCGAGATCTGTAGCTTCGAGATCCGCCAGGGAAGGGAAAACGAAAGTTTAAAAAGTACATTTGTGTTGAGTTCTTTCGCTGGTTCAACTTCTGCCTCTTCTGAGTTGGAGCGCAATGAGCGCATGCATGCAGAAGCAGCGCACGTGCGCAAACGCGTGCATGTGCGCTCAAGAGCGAGCTTGAGCAATGCATTATGGGGCAGATTTGCTTCGCTGTGTTTTTGTAGTGACCATCGGATGCTCCCTACAATTCCCGGTGCATTGTGGGATACTTCAGTCCACTATGTTAGGGTGCAAAAATGCTCACTACACATTCGGACACTACAACAAAATGGCGGAACGCCAAAGTAGTGCACTATATGGGGCATAGGGAATGAATTCGGACGCAGCCTTGGTATTGAGGCAATAAAGTGCAATAACAGGCACAATCATTGGCTGAAAAATATGTGTGCTCAAAATATCAAAGTGAAATAACAAAATAGGCACATAGCATGAATCACTTGAACAGTGCATGCATTATAAGTTGGCCTACTTAAACCTGTTGGGAAAAGATGTGCAACATGTTGCATGTAAACATGAGGATATATAGCTCATGTAAACAGGTGTAGGTGTAAAACAGGTGTAGGCTGAAATAATAGCCTATTTCATTACTGAGTGTATTCTAAAATTAGTTTAGGGTTGTATAACATTGTACAACTCAATCAATCAAACGTTTGTTTAATAAATGTATTTTCCCATTGAACTGACTCAAACGCCCAAACACCCGATACTATTTAATATTTCCCTTATGTTTGATACATTTTCTTATCACATCCATGGTATGAAAACAATGCTAAGGAATTGCTTCAATGTAATATAATTGCTTTAAGCTGAAAACGATATGTTTAATGGTGTTTTTTAGCGTTGTTACATTTATCATGCATGCCGTCACAATTAATCCGATATGCGCAGCAAATGTAACACTGGAACAGCGTCCACGTTCGGTTTAATAACTCCCGACCTGTTTTATAAAAAAAATAACTTGAAGTGGTTTATGGTAGCAGACATATGTGTAGGTCCGTTGCCTGAAAATATTACATGTGTAGATAAACGGATCTCTGAGTAAAAAAAAATAACGTGCAAACTGTTACATCCTTGGCGGCTCTCCCCTACTACATGTAAACAGGTGTAGGTGTAAACAGGTGTACTGTAGGTGTAAAACAGGTGTAGGCTGAGGATAGCCGGGTGGAGTAAAGTCCAATACTACATGTAAACAGGTGTAGGTTTAAACCGGTGTAGATGTAAACAGGTGTAGGTGTAAACCGGTGTAGATGTAAACAGGTGTAGGTCTAAACCGGTGTAGATGTAAACAGGTGTAGGTCTAAACAGGTGTAATCAGAGAAAATACAATGATCAACATGCACGTACGCATGCACAGAGGCAGGCAGGCAGGCAGGCAGGCAGGCAGGCAGGCAGGCAGGCAGGCAGACAGACAGACAGACAGACAGACAGACAGACAGACAGACAGACAGACAGACAGACAGACAGACAGACAGACAGACAGACAGACAGACATCTTTGTGTAGGACAAAAATAGCCTATTTCAAAGCGTCTGGAGACATTAGCCAATAACATCACAGGAAAAAACAATGTATTTTTGACCTGAATACAGTGACCTTTGACCTGAATACAGTGATCCTTGAGCTATAAGTATATCATTTTTCATTAAGTAAAAAAAAAAGGAAAGTATTCAACTGCATGAAAAGTAAATATATACTTTTAATCAATACATTTCAAACACCACAGGGTATTCAACATTGTGACATGTATAATTGATACAGGCCATGTGGTTCTCAAGCGTTTTTGGCACAGCTATAGGTCACCCCTGTAAATAACCTTTTCATCCACGATTTACTATCAAACCAAAAATCATAGGCGTTCAAAGTCTTAATATCCCTAATATATACTTATTAACTTTAATATGATCCAGTATGAAAACCTTTTTGCTTGACTGTTTAAAACAGGCTATGCCTTCCCTGAAGACCCTGGCAGCTCTCCCTTGGTGTTGTCTCTTTGCTGTCTCAAGCCAACTGAGCAATCTCCCCTCAGCATTTACAGCCTCCCTTATATACCAGGTGAGACCCACCCACAATGATTACTAGTAATTCTACTCAAACAAGGTAAAACATGACCCATGAGATAGACTAACTATACAATTACACATTTCCTTAACAGACTCCGAATGTATTTCAAGGCATCAAATAAATCACAAAACAATTACAATATAGAATCAGGCAACACAGATAAGGGTATGTGATGCTACACATAGGGCTCAGGCACATCTTTGCGCACAACCGCGTCAGAAGAACCTGACGCCCGACGTCAACCCCCAGCTTTTCAGACAGCTGGTGGATGGAAAAGAAGCTCCACCTCCGCGGCTGACTGACGCGGAGGAGGAGAGCGTTTCCGGGAATCTGTCCGTCGCGTCAGTCAGCCACGGAGGTGGAGCTTCTTTTCACCTCAAGGACACTTCCAGAGGTAGAGCAGGTCGTCCAATGATCCATGGGTCGGCGGTTCCACCTGTCTACATGTCGAAGTGTCCTTGAGCAAGACACTGAACCCCAAATTGCTCCTGATGTGCTGGTTGGTGCCTTGCATGGCTTCCGCAGCCGTGTGTGTGTGTGTGTGTGTGTGTGTGTGTGTGTGTGTGTGTGTGTGTGTGTGTGTGTGTGTGTGTGTGTGTGTGTGTGTGTGTGTGTGTGTGTGTGTGTGTGTGTGTGTGTGTGTGTGTGTGTGTGTGTGTGTGTGTGTGTGTGTGTGTGTGTGTGTGTGTGTGTGTGTGTGTGTGTGTGTGTGTGTGTGTGTGTGTGTGTGTGGGTGTGGGTGTGGGTGAATGTAATGCACAGTCGTCATCCATGCAGACCTCCATGTCTGTACGGTAGGTGCTCGTCGTCCAAATAGCAATGAGAATGCAAGACCACAGGGGGAAAAAAGCATCAAAAGTATGAGATTCTACACTATTTCGCTCTTAACCCTTTTAGGCCTGACGTCGAAATAGAAAAAAAGTCTTCTGAAAGAATATATATTCAAAGGTTTGTGCCGCATTTTCACGATTTTTCAAAAATAGCAGACCTACAAGCTCGAAGTGCACCACTCGGTGGCGTGCTATATGAGCTTGTAGATCTGATATTTTCCAATAGCTATAAAGTAATAACATAATGCTTACAGTTAAAACACAAAAACGGGTTCCCGTTCAGAATGGGCTGAATATGTATATATATTTTTATTTGACTAGCTGGCCTGTTTTAAACCACCACAAGAAGAGCATGTATTGATGAGGGGAAGTTCAGGTATGACTCACACTTTGCATAAAATATTCCTATGCAGGAAGGGATGAATAATGGTAATGAATAATGAGTGTTAGTGAATGATGCAATCGCCTCAATTGAGTCATATTTATTAGCCTTCTATTATTCTCCTGTTCTACAAGGTTCAGGTTTATTTGTCATAATGTATGAAAATAATGTTGTGCTCAGAGCACTCTCAGGGCTGTATTTTGCGTGTCTTAAGTACCAGGTCTTATTCCCTAACTTGAGTAAACTAAAGACCTGGAGGCGTGATCAATGCTCTTTGGCCACTCGATCAGAATAGCCTAATGGCATTGATCACGCCTCCAGGTCTTTAGTTTACTCAAGTTAGGGAATAAGACCTGGTACTTAAGACACGCAGAATACAGCCCTCAGTCTTACCCCCGTTTATCCCCCGCCAAGGCACTGGGGCTCCTTGTGTGTGTGCTTTGCTTCCATCAGGCCGTGTTGCCATGTCTGCTTCTTATAAGCAACCTTTGACTTGTTTTTTTTTCCTGTAAAGTCACTTGCAAATAAATTATTGAACATATTTTGTGCCTTTTTTTATTAAAATGTTTTAAAAAATATTCAAAATATCTCGATTTATTCTCAATGTGTTTTTAAATAACAGATGTACGACCTCACGATGTGCCGCTGTGAGCTTGTAGATCAGCTATTGGTTGTTTTCATAGACCTGGTCACTTGTTTCTCTTGCAAAACTGGCAACACAGCAAGAGAAAGAGGAACTTATGCAGACACAAACGCAAAGACTTATGGGCCGTATGAAAAAGGTGAATAGACACAGGACGAAAACAAACATCTAGTGCAAAGAAAGAACATAAACACAAAAGTGCAAAGTGAAGTGACAGTGCACTGCACAGGTCAAGGTCAGCTGTCCAGCAGCCTGACTGCCTGCCTGGGGGGTAGAAACTGTTACTGAGACGGTGGTACGAGATGTGATGCTCTGGTAGCGTTGTTTTGGAAGGGAGAGGTTGGATCAGGGTATTTGGCTGGTGTGTTCAACCCATTTTGGTGTTTTAAACAAATATTTGTTTAAAATTGAAAAACAGCAGTTCACAAGCTCGTAGCGTGCCACCGAGTGGCGCGCTTACGAGCTTGTAGGTCTGCTATTTTTGATTTTTTTTTAACAAAAATATTTGCTTCTGGGGGGTCCCTGGAACATCATCTTTTGAGATGGGGGTCCGTGGCCCAATAGAGATAATTCTGGGGGTCCTTGACATGAAAAAGGTTGAGCACAACTGACATAGAAACATGGGTTTTTCAGAAAACTATTAGGATTTAGAAGCCTTTTTTTAAATCGACATCAGTCCAAATCGTACAGCGAGTGGTGTAGATGTTGTGGAGGCTGTGTAGTGCTGTGACGATGTTTTAAGGAAATAAAGGCAGGATACAACACTATTTGTTTTGTTTTTCTTCTTGCTAATTATTTGACCGGCCCAAAACATTGTAATTATTGTCATGATTTGTCACGATCCGAGTTGGCTTTGTCCGCGGCGTAACCGTCTTTAAATGAATACTTTTTGAAAAGCCTATGGAGAAAATGAATGGAGAATCATTTCCTGGGCCACTCGTCGTTCTGAAAGGGGGCGGGACCGCGACGCTTTATAGCAGCCCTCTGGAGTGAGTGTGGAACTATAGTGGCCCTCTGGAGTGAGTGTGGAACTATAGTGGCCCTCTGGAGTGAGTGTGGAACTATAGTGGCCCTCTGGAGTGAGTGTGGAACTATAGTAATAAAACTTTATTTGTATAGCACCTTTCATGACATCAAATGCAGCTCAAAGTGCTTTACAGAACAATGGAGAATAAAATAAAAGCAAAGCATAAAGTGTGAGTGTGGAACTATAGTGGCCCTCTGGAGTGAGTGTGGAACTATAGTGGCCCTCTGGAGTGAGTGTGGAACTAGTGGCCCTCTAGAGTGAGTGTGGGTGAGTGAGTGAGCATTAATGATGTTAGGCTGTTGTTAGGAGCAACATTGAGTCATCTAAAGCTGTACTGATTTCATTTGCAAACCCGAGTGACAAACAGTGTCCCAGCTCTGCTGGTGACTGTTTAGTTTGTTCAATGAAGAATTGAGTAATCAACTGTAATTTAAGTTGGTTTGGTGTTCAGCTAAAAACGTTTTTTGCACTCAAGTGTATCATACTTTATTTCGGTAAAAATAATTTGTGCTCAATCAATTTTACTCATTTTTATTTGTAGTGTCTCACTCATAATTGCTGGACCCTGCACTTACTAATTTATAAGGAATACACCACCATCGGTGAGAGGAAGATTTATTTTATTTTGTTTTGTTTGGACTACTGTTTAATTTAATTGTAATCGTTACATTATTTGTGAATTTGAAAGCTTTAATGTATCTATTTCCAAAAGTATTTGAAGTGAAACCTTATACAGCAGGGGTCCTCAACTAGAAATGATTAAGGTCCACAAATATGTTTTTGAATAAGACCGAGGTCCGGTCCCATGCGCGGCGTCCATCGGAGAGCGGGGCTCTATGCCCATTTAGTATGGTCAAGCCAAGCTTATACAAATCAGATTCCCTTCCACCCAACCAATAATGGGGTGCAGAGTGCAGGCCCGGAGTGGAACTCCAAATCATGCCGGGAGTTATACGCCCTGGCAGGCCACACTGCGCGCGCGCATTTTGGGGGCCCTTGGGGGACATTTTGGGGGCCTTTGCAGCAATTTCACATGAGAAATGTACCATCTGATGTTATTTATATTATTAAATTCTTCCCTCCATTAACATAAGACACACAATGTAGTTGTGCTGCAGCAACACTGCCATGAATTCAATTGAAATTGACTGTGGCTGGCCTGGCCTGAGCTTATAGGAGAGATTTCTTTTTTGCTGGCCTGACCTGATGCAAAAAAAAGATTGCCTAGGGTCCGCAGAGAGGTGGTCCGCGGTCCGGTCGTGGACCGCGGTCCTCCAGTTGAGTACCCCTGTTGTACAGAATTGTGTTTATGAAGCTATTGTTTTAGACATTAACACAGAGATGCCTCTGGCCTTGCTTTATGCAGGTCAGGTCTTTTGGTTTGGATCTGTTCTGTTCTGTTCTGATTCAGCCCGACTCTGGTCGGCCCAAGGATGGCGAGCTGCCAGTGATTGGAGGAACCCAGACCGTGTTGAATTCTCCTTGGGACAGACCCAGCCCCGTAGCCTTGTTCCCCCCAGTGTGGTAGGACAATTAAGAATAGCACACACACACCCTCTGCCCTGTGAGGAACAGTGCAGGACTGGACAATTAAGAATAGCACACACACACCCTCTGCCCTGTGAGGAGCAGTGCAGGCTGTAACAGCCAACACTTTCACACGCTCACTAAGGTGTAGGCACTTTGTGTCTTTGGGACTATTTCATATAGCCACTTAGTGGTGTAAGGGTTTATTGTTTGTCTTTATTGTCCTGGTTATTGCAGCATGTGAAGTGCTTATATTTGGATTCAAATCCTAATTGAGGAATTGATTTTGAAATGCATTTAATACTAAACTGTACTGGTTTCAATACTGCAACAGTTGCACAAGGTGTCAATCAGTCAGTGTAGTTGGGTGCACCCACAGATTAAAAAACCCCTGAGGTTTAAAAACCTAAGATTCATCTAATGATATCAAGGTATACCTATTTAATTTGTTGTTTACTGAGATGCTGTATGTTTGTGCGTAATGTTTTATTTTAGTTTTTGCCTATTTCAATTTATATAAACGATTTGAGACTTGCATCTGGTCTCATTATTTACCCCTCTGGCTCCAGTAGACCAACCTAACTAGTCCTACGTCTAACCCTTGATTGTAATTTAGTAACTGTTCTACACTATCTATTCTATACGACACAGGTGTTACATTATATTGTTTTTAAGTGTGTACTTTTAGGCCCAGGCCGTAGCGTAACGGTCTGGGCACCGGACTGGTAATCCAGTCGCAGTGTGCCGCGGGTTCGACTCCCGGACCCGACACGGCCTTTACTGCATGTCATCCCCCCATCTCTCTCCCGTTTCCTGTCAGCCTACTGTCTGTCCCTTCAAAAATCAATAAAAGGCGTAAGCCGCAAAAAAAAAATATCTTTAAGTGTGTACTTTTAATTGCTTTTTTACATGTATACTTATAACCTACAGTTTTATATTAACATTTTAGGAGCCGGGCGCACGCCAAAGTTCAAGTTCACGCTGGAATGATGAATGCCGAAAATTGCCGTGATTCCGACGTACGCTCATATTTGTGTTTATATACCGGTATATATATATATATATATATATATATTGTGTGTGTTGTTTAGTGAGCAAGACTTTACTATAGCATTTCCTTAAAGGACCACTTCGCCACTTTTCAACTTATTTATATGAAGATAAGGTCCTGACTAATGTTCTAAGGTTCATGATAAAAACCACAATCCCTTAGATAGCACTTTTTGTAGACTTAGATTAGCATTTGATACAGACTTATAGCATGGTATGTAGACAGCACTAGAATGGCATTGAATGTAGTCATAGCACTTCATAGTATTATGTATAGCATAGTATAGTATATATATATATATATATATATATATAGATATTCCACTGTTACGTTCTTAGCTTACGCATGTTTCATTTTTATGTGATGTATTGCCATGCTTTTTGTTCTTGCTTAATGTAAATCGCTCTGGATTAAGAGCGTCTGCTAAATGCCTAAATTGTAATCCCTGTGGGCTCCCCCAGAGTTAGTGTCCAAGTGTCCTTGAGCAAGACTCTGAACCCCTGATTGCTCCTGATGTGCTGGTTGGTGCCTTGCATGGTTTCCTCCGCCATCGGTGTGTGAATGGGTGAATGTAACGCACAGTCTATGTAAAGGTGTGTGAATGGGTGTGTGTGTGAATTGATGCACAATCTATGTAAAGCGCCTTGGATAATGGCGCTATATATAAATGCACCATTTATCATTTGTATTTACCATTTGAAGAACACCATGGGAACAATATTTATATTACTATAATAGTGATATTATTTATAATTTTAGAACACCAGGAACAATATTTCACAACAATATTTTCATAAGAAGAAACTGTGAGGAACAACCTGGAGGACATTTGCACGCCTTTTATTGATTCGTTTTTTAAAGAGTTAAGTTTTACAGAAAGTAATCAAAAAAACAAGGGAGATAAATAAACTCATATTAATCTTTGCTTCTCGTTATTTACCAATTAAGTTTTTACTGCCCTTAACAATATTTTTGCATAATTGATTGATTACATTAAACGGAAAAGAAAAATCATCGCATGAAACAGAAAGTACAATCAAAGTGTACGTAAGAGGCCCAGGCCGTAGCGTAACGGTCTGGGCACCGGACTGGTAATCCAGTCGCAGTGTGCCGCGGGTTCGACTCCCGGACCCGACACGGCCTTTACTGCATGTCATCCCCCCATCTCTCTCCCGTTTCCTGTCAGCCTACTGTCTGTCCCTTCAAAAATCAATAAAAGGCGTAAGCCGCAAAAAAAAATCTTAACAAAAAAAAAGTGTACGTAAGGACAAATTAACCTATTCTTTGGAAGAGAAGGTTTTCCCAAGTACCAAACCTGCTAAATTTGAATTCCCATTAATCAACCTATCTAAACAAATGCTAACTAGTAGAACATTTTCAGTTAACGATGAACATCTTGCCATATTCACCAGGTCACCAGAAACGTCCTCCTAGCCAGACTACCAAAATGTGACTACATTTCCTTATCCTTACCCCTCAATTAGACCCCCCCCCCCCCCCCATAGAGCTTATATAGGTCTCTATAGGTCTAGGTCTCTATAGGTCTCTATAGGTCTAGGTCTCCATAGGTCTATATAGGTCTCAGGTCCACCTTCTCTGTCCATCAAACCTTACACAATAACACAACACAGAGAACAATAACCCTTACACAATAACACAACACAGTGAACATGTTATTCTTCACTTCAATTCTTCACTCCATTCATAATGTAAATGATTAAAAGCCATTACCAACTACATGTACTTGTAAAATGTTTATCAAAGCAGTTTTGTTTAATCATAACAATTAATCCATTGATTTAAACTCATGATCTCATCTTTAAAATCCCTTTTTTTATATATATTTTTTATCCCACGATTTTGTAGCCCATTTTTCACCCCTGTGTCAATCATCTAATGTGATCCTGGGCTCTACACACCCTCCACCAACCTAGTATATATGGGGGACAAGGGGAGACCAACCTAGTCCCCATATATGGGGGACAAGGGGAGACCAACCTAGTCCCCATATATGGGGGACAAGGGGAGAGCAACGGACTTGAACTCATGCTTCCTTCATGCCTGAGTGTCCAAGTTGCTCCTTTACACCTGACAGGGGGGAGTTTCCCTGGTTGGACGTAGCGCGTGGAAGGAACACGTTATTCCAACCAGTTCCTTTCCCCTCCATCAGGCGGGGAATCCTCCTTTTAAGGAGGATTAACCATCTCTGACAAGTCACCTTAGTGCCGGGACACTTTAAGGAACATTCCTATTCATTCATTTATGATTTTATTGTAGCTTTTAAAAGGACCACTTCACCACTTTTCAAATGACCTTCATATAATTGGTCTTCACGACCAGTGACATCATCGATGGGGAATACAAGCTAATTAAAACGGCAGACTTTCTATTCCTGGAAAGTTGCAATACGAAAATGGAAGCCATCGTTCTCATGATATGAAAAGTCTCTCTCTCTCTCTCTCTCTCTCTCTCTCTCTCTATATATATATATATATATATATATATATATGTATATACTGTATATCGTTCATTTGTATAGATAACGATCACCTTATCGATCAGGCTTATCGAGCCGGGTTCTTATCGATATCGATCACCTTATCGATCACCTTATCGAGCCGGGTTCTTATCGAGACCACTGTCGAGCATTTTCTATTATTTTGTGGAAAGACAGGAGACGATGACATTCTAAACAGAACCAGTATATTTTACTAAGGGCCTTCAAATACAGTACTTTTCTAACAGACGGAAGGCAATTGACCTTCTTACCAAAATAATAATATTAAATAAACTGTTAACTGGTTAATATGTCACTTTAAAAGCGTAATGTTGTTCACCTGGACAGCGCTGGTCGGCAGGAATCAATACACTTTTAGACCAACATGTTTGTGCCAGCGTGGATGATTAAATGTATTTTTTGATCGCCTCTTGTCTTGATTGTTTAAACATGACGTCATGGGCCGTAACATGCTCCATAACAGGCTTGATAAGCCCAAAGATTATTGATAATGGGTATTCTCAATAAGCCCAAAGCTTATCGATAACATGTATTGGATAAGCCCAAAGCTTATTGATACCGGGTACTCAATAAGCTTGTTATCGGATTATTTCGGGTATCGGTTATCGAGCTCCATCCCATGGTACGGTACGGTACGGGTGCAGTGTGGTACGGTACGGTACAGTATGGTACGGTACGGTACAGTATGGTACGGTACGGTACGGTACAGTATGGTACGGTACGGTACGCCCCTCGACCACTCTGTGCCGTGGTTCTTCTATTCTTTATTTGTTTTACTGAGGTTAAGGTTAGGAATAAGGTTAGGTTTAGACATAGTTTTACTGAGGTTAAGGTTAGGAAAAAGGTTAGGTTTAGACATAGTTTTACTGAGGATAAGGTTAGGAATAAGGTTAGGTTTAGACATAGTTTTACTGAGGTTAAGGTTAGGTTTAGACATAGTTTTACTGAGGTTAAGGTTAGGAATAAGGTTAGGTTTAGACATAGTTTTACTGAGGTTAAGGTTAGGAATAAAGTTAGGTTTAGACATAGTTTTACTGAAGTTAAGGTTATAGGAAAAAGGTTAGGTTTAGACATAGTTTTACTGTGGTTAAGGTTATAGGAATAAGGTTAGGTTTAGACATAGTTCTACTGAGGTTAAGGTTAGGAATAAAGTTAGGTTTAGACAGTTTTACTGAGGTTAAGTTTAGGAATAAGGTTAGGTTTAGACATAGTTTTACTGAGGTTAAGGTTAGGAAAAAGATTAGGTTTAGACATAGTTTTACTGAGGTTAAGGTTAGGAATAAGGTTAGGTTTAGACATAGTTTTACTGAGGTTAAGGTTAGGAATAAGGTTAGGTTTAGACATAGTTTTACTGAGGTTAAGGTTAGGAAAAATATTAGGTTTAGACATAGTTTTACTGAGGTTAAGGTTAGGAATAAGGTTAGGTTTAGACATAGTTTTACTGAGGTTAAGGTTAGGAATAAGGTTAGGTTTAGACATAGTTTTACTGAGGTTAAGGTTAGGAATAAGGTTAGGTTTAACCATTTAAGCATAATTTCCATAGGTTACTTTAGGGGGAGGGGGGTGTTGGTAAATGGGTGACTCGTTTGGTATTAAATTCAAAAACTTTCGCGGGACATCTTACATAGCGATTTTTCACTTCCTGTCTCTCAGTTTCCTGCTAAAACCGCTTTTCAAATTAAGATGCTCTAATGTTGAAGTGAACGGCTGGCGATCTGTGAGTTAATTTTCAACCACTAGATGGCAGTGTTGGAGGTAAATGAGTTAAAGGGACACTTCACCTTATTTTATAAGGTAGTGAGCTCAGTGTCCATGACATCATGGACATTATGAAATACTAACATATCTAAAAACTCATCATTATTACCCACATAGAAACCCCAGGACGGTGTTTCTAGTCTCCACAAACATCATTACAATAAGATCTGGTAACAAAAGGGGTGAAGTGTCCCTTTAATGTAATGCTAGCAGGACCAGTGGAGGAAGAAGTACTCACATTTGTATACTGGAGTAAAAGTAAAAGTTACAATATTAGACGTTTATACTCTTATCCACAATGACCTGTAAGTATAACCACCATGTAGAAATACTCTGCTACAGAATACAGGCCTGTAAAAGTACAACAGTATTGTGATAAAAACATACAGTACTCATTATGTACTATTTCACTTTCTGTCAAAATCTTTCACAAATAGCAGATTCACAAGATCATAGCATGGTGCATTGTAGCACATTGTGAGCTTGTAGATCTGCAGTTTTGGAAGAAACAAAGTAGTAAATTGTGCTTAAACGGTTAATGCATGTTACAAAGGATAGAGTATGTGAGTAAATGTACTCAGTGAGTCTCCATCAGTGTTACAGAGGATAGAGTATTTTGAGTAAATGTACTCAGTGAGTTTCCATCAGTGTTACAGAGGATAGAGTATGTGAGTAAATGTACTCAGTGAGTCTCCATCAGTGTTACAGAGCATAGAGTATGTGAGTAAATTTACTCAGTGAGTCTCCATCAGTGTTACAGAGCATAGAGTATGTGAGTAAATGTACTCAGTGAGTCTCCATCAGTGTTACAGAGCATAGAGTATGTGAGTAAATGTACTCAGTGAGTCTCCATCAGTGTTACAGAGCATAGAGTATGTGAGTAAATGTACTCAGTGAGTCTCCATCAGTGTTTACAGAGCATAGAGCAGGAAACCACTGAAGGTGTTGTGGTTGTTTGGGTTATCCCAGAGCCTGTAGCCACTATAACCATTTAACCTCATGTCTACTGTGTCGTCCTGCTCCATCTCCACCACCAATGCATTAGAGATGTATTCAAACCCCCAATGATTATTTAGTCCATAGTTAGCAATGAGTCTCTGATTATTTTTATACATGTAGATCATCATACGCTGTGATGGTCCGGTAGCTGCAGTGAATCTGAAGTAATAAACACCTCTGGATGGAGCGTGAAAAAAGCCTGCAACACACACAGGGGTCATGTTGGGGTCATGTTGGGGTCATGTCCACACGCACGCACACGCAGGGGTCATGTTTGGGTCATGTTCACGCACACACACACACACACACACACACACACACACACACACAGGGGTCATTTTGGGGTCATGTTCGCACGCACGGACGGACGGACGCAGGCACGCACACGCAGGGGTCATGTTGGGGTCATGTTCACACATGCACGCACACACACACACACGTCATGTTGGGCTCATGTTCGCGCGCACACACACACACACACACACACACACACACACACACACACGCACACACGCAGGGGTCATGTTGGGGTCATGTTCACGCACGCACGCACACACACACACGCACACACACACACACACGCAGGGGTCATTTTGGGGTCATGTTCGCACGCACGGACGGACGCACGCAGGCACGCACACGCAGGGGTCATGTTGGGGTCATGTTCACACACGCACACACACACACACACACTCTCTCACACACACACTCTCACACACACACAGGTCAAGGGCCATAAAGCTCATTAATCACCTTAATCACTTAATGTAAATCTCATTAGCATAATGAAGTTAATCACCACCTACCTGTAGATGGATTGTAGGCGTTGCCGATGTTGGTGTGAACTCTCTGATAAACCAGAGTGGTGTCAGAACCATATGGTCCAATCCATCCAGAACCCAAAAGATAAGCACCGAAGGCCACCTTTGGTTGGTCTGTCAACACAAGAGATTATCACATTATTCATATGATTATAAAAACATTCATTAGATTATTAATTGATTAAATGATTAAGAGAGAGAGAGAGAGAGAGAGAGAGAGAGCTAAAAGAGAGAGAGAGAGAATGAGAGAGCTAAAAGAGAGAGAGAGAGAGAGATGAGATAGAGAGAATGAGAGAGAGAGAGAGAGAGAGAGAGAGAGAGAGAGAGAGAGAGAGAGAGAGAGAGAGAGAGAGAGAGAGAGCTAAAAGAGAGAGAGAGAGAATGAGAGAGCTAAAAGAGAGAGAGAGAGATGAGATAGAGAGAATGAGAGAGAGAGAGAGAGAGAGAGAGAGAGAGAGAGAGAGAGAGAGAGAGAGAGAGAGAAAGAAAAGAGAGGGGGGGGAGCTCATTCTATGATCTTGTAGATCTGATATTGTGAAAGATTTTGACAGAAAGTGAAATATTACATAATGTTTTCATGACAACACTGTTGTACTTTTACAGGCCTGTGAGAGGCTCTATGTTCCCCAGGTTCTATGTTCCCCAGGTTCTATGTTCCCCACTCAACTAAAAAAGGTGCTATGTTCCCCATTTTCCTCTAAAAAAAAGTCTATGTTCCCAGCGTTATTTTTTCTCTTAAATTTTTATCCCACGATTTTGTAACCCAGTTTTCTTTTCACCCAGTGCCAATTATCTAATGTAATCCTGGGCGCTACACTTCCTCTGCCAACCTGGGGGGGGCAGTAGACTGACCTCATGCCTCCTTCTATGCATGAGGAGTCCAAGCTGCTTCTTTTCACCTGACAGAGGGGAATTTCCCCAGCCGGGCGTAGCACGTGGAAGGGACACGTTATTCCGACCAGTTCCTTTCCCCTCCATCAGGCGCCCCGGCTGGCCAGGGGGAGGTAGTTTTAGAGACCAGGATTACGGCATGTTTTTGTGAGGGTACCTACCCTAGGGGACACGGGGAGAACATGCAAACTCCACACAGAAAGTCCCTATCGCCAACCCCGCCTCGGGTATGGGCACTGATGACGCGGAGGAGGGAACACGCCGCCAGTGCCCACAGCGTCCCCAGCGGGAATCGAACCCAGGACCTTCTAGCTGTGAGGCGACAGCACTACCAACTGTGCCACCGGGTTCCCAGGGTTCTATGTTCCTCATTTAGCTATAAGGTTATTTGTTCCTCATTTAGCTATAAAGGTTCTACAGTATGTTCCCCATTTTCCTCTAAATAAAGGTTCTATGTTCCCCGCTCACACACACATGTTCCCGGCTATATTCATATAATCCTTAATTCCCATGTACTAATTTAGACGGAAGTTAAAGTGGGTCATGTTTGCAATTCTAACAGCTGAAATCAATAATAGCCAGTATCAGTATTCCGATATTAACCTGCAGGCCGCATGTGGCTCCCGAGCCACTTGTAAACCAAGTACTACCTCTCCAGGCACCACCATTATAACTTAATGTTAAAATACAGTAGAGCAGACTTCACCACCATTATAACTTAATGTTAAAATACAGTAGAGCAGACGTCCGGCCTACCCATATTCAGCTATATCACACAGGAGGCCTAATAAGAGTCCTAATAAGAATTTGATTCAGAAATTAATTCAATAAATTGGAGCTTCTTCTCTCTGGTTTCTGTTTGTTTGTGTGGCATTTTAAACCCTTCAGGTGCTCCTAATTAGCAGCAGCCATTTTGCTGCTGCACTCTGGGAAGTGTAGTGTTGGCCACATTATGGAAGACGCCTACTCCTGAGTTTTGACTCAACACCTCCAGTCCCACTTGAGCTCCTGGTTTTCCAAACCAGCAGGTCACAGGAGTCCTTCACTCCTGGTTTTCCAAACCAGCAGGTCACAGGAGTCCTTCACTCCTGGTTTTCCAAACCAGCAGGTCACAGGAGTCCTTCACTCCTGCTCACCAGTGACATCATTGTCAGGGGGACAATGATGTCACTGGTAGGCAGGAGTGTTCCCTTAAAGGACCACTTCACCACTTTTCAACCCATCTTCATATAATAGGTCCTCACTAATAATCATGAAAAAAAATTATTTTCTACTCTGTCTGTGTCTCATAGGAGGGCTGTGGGCAGTTTAGAAACTGTCTTCCAGTGACATCATCAATGGGGAATACAAGCTAATAGAAACTGCAGGCTTTCTAGTCCTGAAAAGTTGCAATGCGAAAATGGAAGCCATCGTTTTCACGATAATGAAAATCTAAACATTTTTGTAAAAAAGTCTTGTTTAAAAAAAAAAATCTGCCTAATGATGATGTCACTGGAAGACGGTTTCTAAACTGCCCACAGCCCTCCTATGAGACACAGACTGAGTAGGAAAAGATCGTGCCATTTTATCATGATTATTAGTGAGGACCTATTATATGAAGATAGGTTGAAAAGTGGTGAAGTGGTCCTTTAATGATTAGGCAGAAAAGGCTCCTTTAATTGATTTCAGCTGTTACAATTCCAAACATAACCCACTTTAATTAACTTCCATCTGAATTATAGTAGCTTATAATCCCCATACATGGGAATGCCCGCGGCCTAGCTCTGGTCCATAGCTCTAATGCGTTTCATTTAGAGCTATGTTACTCTCAACTTCCGCCGCTCGCATGAATGCAGACCAGCCTCTCCTCTTTAGCGTAAATAAAAATAACGCTTTTGCTACTCACCAAAACAAAGGCGAGTTGTGTTATTAGAAAGCCTACTTTCCTTAGTGGACGCACTCTGAGTCCCCCACCACCCGTATAAACTGTACTTTTTGGCCAGAAAGGGATTTTCTTTCACCGGAGGAACAATATTCTCTATGGGGCAGTTCTCTATACTACAGTTCTCAAATCCCCTTTTGGCCAAAAAGTACAGTTTATACATGTGGTGGGGGACTCAGAGTGCGTCCACTAAGGAAAGTAGGCTTTCTAATGACACAACTCGCCTTTGTTTTGGTGAGTAGCAAAAGCGTTCTTTTTATTTACGCTAAAGAGGAGAGGCTGGTCTGCATTAATGCGAGCGGCGGAAGTTGAGAGTAACATAGCTCTAATGCAACGCATTAGAGCTATGGACCAGAGCTACCCCCGGCCCATATATGAATGAATATAGCCGACAACACAATGTGAGTCTTTTTAAAATTTGACAAAGAAAAAAGGCAAAACCAACCTTTTGCATTTCAAAAGTTGTATTCTGTTTAAATACTCTGGGGCATGTAAAAGAGGGTGACATTTATTTATATAAATATCGTCCATGTTAATCCGCAAAACATACACTCCACATGCCTTCGGCCTGTTGGAGACAATAAAACATACACTCTCCACATGCCTTCGGCCTGGTGGAGACAATAAAACATACACTCTCCACATGCCTTCAGCCTGGTGGAGACAATAAAACATACTCTCCACATGCCTTCGGCCTGGTGGAGACAATAAAACATACACTCTCCACATGCCTTCGGCCTGGTGGAGACAATAAAACATATACACTCTCCACATGCCTTCGGCCTGGTGGAGACAATAAAACATACACTCTCCACATGCCTTCGGCCTGGTGGAGACAATAAAACATACTCTCCACATGCCTTCAGCCTGGTGGAGACAATAAAACATACACTCTCCACATGCCTTCGGCCTGGTGGAGACAATAAAACATACACTCTCCACATGCCTTCGGCCTGGTGGAGACAATAAAACATACTCTCCACAGGCCTTCGGCCTGGTGGAGACAATAAAACATACACTCTCCACATGCCTTCGGCCTGGTGGAGACAATAATGGACTCAGTGTTGAAAACCACTGCTCTAGTCTAGTCTATACCACCATATAGAACCTTTTTTTAGAGGAAAACGGGTTACATAGAACTTTATAGCTAAATGGGGAACATAGCAGGTTTTCAACCTACTGTGTAGGACAGCAGTACGTAGTGTGGTGTCTCGATGGTAAATCACCGCCCAGGTAAGAGTACCCCCGGAGGCCAGCAGAGGCAGAGAGACAGGAGAGGAACCCACCTACCACTGGGAGTGGTTTTGGAAGCCAAGTACATTCCCCGTCACCTGTTGGACCAGCTGGGATGTGCGTCACAGGCATTCGCCCATCAGATACTACAAAACTGAGCTCTCTCTGCCTCAGAGGAGATTACACTCCGGGGGGTGAGGTCGCAAGTCATTATAGACTGCTAGGGCGGTGAGTCGAGAAACCACTAATTCACTGTCACTCTGTGCCACTGTGCTGAATTATCACACTGACCCCTCTGTCTTATTCCCCCCCAGGCTTATACTGACAGCACGCTAAACGCGCACTGGGAGCGCGCGTGTAACCTGTAAGCGTTGCAACCAGGAGAACCAAGGAAAGAGGAGGATAACCTGAATGATACGGAGTATGGAAAGGGAGTGACAGGATCGCGACCCGAGTACACAGCCAGAGACAAAGGCTGAGTAGAAATACAGAACTACCGTTTATATATCGCTATCAGTGGATCCGACTGAAAGAGAGACACTGTGCATTATATTATATTACCGTCTACTGAAAGAGAGACACTGTGCATAATATTATATTGTAGTCTACTGGAAGAGAGACACTGTGCATTATATTATATTACCGTCTACTGGAAGAGAGACACTGTGCATTATATTATATTACCGTCTACTGGAAGAGAGACACTGTGCATTATATTATATTGCCGTCTACTGGAAGAGAGACACTGTGCATTATATTATATTGCCGTCTACTGGAAGAGAGACACTGTGCATTATATTATATTGCAGTCTACTGAAAGAGAGACACTGTGCATTATATCATATTGCCGTCTACTGGAAGAGAGACACTGTGCATTATATTATATTACCGTCTACTGGAAGAGAGACACTGTGCATTATATTATATTGCCGTCTACTGAAAGAGAGACACTGTGCATTATATTATATTACCGTCTACTGAAAGAGAGACACTGTGCATTATATTATATTACCGTCTACTGAAAGAGAGACACTGTGCATTATATTATATTACCGTATACTGAAAGAGAGACACTGTGCATTATATTATATTACCGTCTACTGAAAGAGAGACACTGTGCATTATATTATATTACCGTCTACTGAAAGAGAGACACTGTGCATTATATTACATTGCAGTCTACTGAAAGAAAGACACTGTGCATTATATTATATTACCGTCTACTGAAAGAGAGACACTGTGCATTATATTATATTGCAGTCTACTGAAAGAGAGACACTGTGCATTATATTATATTGCAGTCTACTGAAAGAGAGACACTGTGCATTATATTATATTACCGTCTACTGAAAGAGAGACACTGTGCATTATATTATATTGCCGTCTACTGAAAGAGAGACACTGTGCATTATATTATATTGCCGTCTACTGAAAGAGAGACACTGTGCATTATATTATATTGCAGTCTACTGAAAGAGACACTGTGCATTATATTATATTACCGTCTACTGAAAGAGAGACACTGTGCATTATATTATATTGCAGTCTACTGAAAGAAAGACACTGTGCATTATATTATATTGCCGTCTACTGAAAGAGAGACACTGTGCATTATATTATATTGCCGTCTACTGAAAGAGAGACACTGTGCATTATATTATATTGCCGTCTACTGAAAGAGAGACACTGTGCATTATATTATATTACCGTCTACTGTAAGAGAGACACTGTGCATTATATTATATTACCGTCTACTGAAAGAGAGACACTGTGCATTATATTATATTGCCGTCTACTGAAAGAGAGACACTGTGCATTATATTATATTGCCGTCTACTGAAAGAGAGACACTGTGCATTATATTATATTGCCGTCTACTGAAAGAGAGACACTGTGCATTATATTATATTACCGTCTACTGGAAGAGAGACACTGTGCATTATATTATATTACCGTCTACTGGAAGAGAGACACTGTGCATTATATTATATTGCCGTCTACTGAAAGAGAGACACTGTGCATTATATTATATTACCGTCTACTGAAAGAGAGACACTGTGCATTATATTATATTACCGTCTACTGGAAGAGAGACACTGTGCATTATATTATATTGCCGTCTACTGAAAGAGAGACACTGCATTATATTATATTGCAGTCAACTGAAAGAGAGACACTGTGCATTATATTATATTACCGTCTACTGAAAGAGAGACACTGTGCATTATATTATATTGCCGTCTACTGGAAGAGAGACACTGTGCATTATATTATATTGCCGTCTACTGAAAGAGAGACACTGTGCATTATATTATATTGCCGTCTACTGAAAGAGAGACACTGTGCATTATATTATATTGCAGTCTACTGGAAGAGAGACACTGTGCATTATATTATATTGCAGTCTACTGAAAGAGAGACACTGTGCATTATATTATATTGCCGTCTACTGGAAGAGAGACACTGTGCATTATATTACATTGCAGTCTACTGAAAGAAAGACACTGTGCATTATATTATATTACCGTCTACTGAAAGAGAGACACTGTGCATTATATTATATTGCAGTCTACTGAAAGAGAGACACTGTGCATTATATTATATTGCCGTCTACTGGAAGAGAGACACTGTGCATTATATTATATTGCAGTCTACTGAAAGAGAGACACTGTGCATTATATTATATTGCCGTCTACTGGAAGAGAGACACTGTGCATTATATTATATTACCGTCTACTGAAAGAGAGACACTGTGCATTATATTATATTACCGTCTACTGAAAGAGAGACACTGTGCATTATATTATATTACCGTCTACTGAAAGAGAGACACTGTGCATTATATTATATTGCAGTCTACTGAAAGAGAGACACTGTGCATTATATTATATTGCAGTCTACTGAAAGAGAGACACTGTGCATTATATTATATTGCCGTCTACTGGAAGAGAGACACTGTGCATTATATTATATTACCGTCTACTGAAAGAGAGACACTGTGCATTATATTATATTACCGTCTACTGAAAGAGAGACACTGTGCATTATATTATATTACCGTCTACTGAAAGAGAGACACTGTGCATTATATTATATTGCAGTCTACTGAAAGAGAGACACTGTGCATTATATTATATTGCAGTCTACTGAAAGAGAGACACTGTGCATTATATTATATTGCAGTCTACTGAAAGAGAGACACTGTGCATTATATTATATTGCCGTCTACTGAAAGAGAGACACTGTGCATTATATTATATTGCCGTCTACTGGAAGAGAGACACTGTGCATTATATTATATTACCGTCTACTGAAAGAGAGACACTGTGCATTATATTATATTGCCGTCTACTGAAAGAGAGACACTGTGCATTATATTATATTACCGTCTACTGAAAGAGAGACACTGTGCATTATATTATATTACCGTCTACTGAAAGAGAGACACTGTGCATTATATTATATTACCGTCTACTGAAAGAGAGACACTGTGCATTATATTATATTGCCGTCTACTGGAAGAGAGACACTGTGCATTATATTATATTACCGTCTACTGGAAGAGAGACACTGTGCATTATATTATATTGCCGTCTACTGAAAGAGAGACACTGTGCATTATATTATATTACCGTCTACTGGAAGAGAGACACTGTGCATTATATTATATTACCGTCTACTGAAAGAAAGACACTGTGCATTATATTATATTGCAGTCTACTGGAAGAGAGACACTGTGCATTATATTATATTACCGTCTACTGAAAGAGAGACACTGTGCATTATATTATATTACCGTCTACTGAAAGAGAGACACTGTGCATTATATTATATTACCGTCTACTGAAAGAGAGACACTGTGCATAATATTATATTACCGTCTACTGAAAGAGAGACACTGTGCATTATATCATATTGCCGTCTACTGGAAGAGAGACACTGTGCATTATATTATATTACCGTCTACTGGAAGAGAGACACTGTGCATTATATTATATTACCGTCTACTGGAAGAGAGACACTGTGCATTATATTATATTACCGTCTACTGAAAGAGAGACACTGTGCATTATATTATATTACCGTCTACTGAAAGAGAGACACTGTGCATTATATTATATTGCAGTCTACTGAAAGAGAGACACTGTGCATTATATTATATTACCTTCTACTGAAAGAGAGACACTGTGCATTATATTATATTGCAGTCTACTGAAAGAGAGACACTGTGCATTATATTATATTACCGTCTACTGAAAGAGAGACACTGTGCATTATATTATATTACCGTCTACTGGAAGAGAGACACTGTGCATTATATTATATTACCTTCTACTGAAAGAGAGACACTGTGCATTATATTATATTGCCGTCTACTGGAAGAGAGACACTGTGCATTATATTATATCGCTATTGAATTCCCCTCTCTGCCGCAGAGTCCAGAGACAAGGTCCCGAGACTGACCAACCGCCCCACCTAGGGGTAGAGAGAGGGAACTGTTCATACAGGAGATACTATACTATACAGGAGAAAAAACCTAACCACTGTCCCCTCTTCCTTTTTCTGAATAAACAGCCTTGATATATATATATATATATATATATATATATATAGGCCAATTGTTGTCCTGACTCCTGGGTTCTCTGTGACAGTCACCACAGTAGGCTAAGAAGGTTTTCAACCTACTGTGTAGGACAGCAGTACATAGGCTAAGGTTTTCAACCTACTGTGTAGGACAGCAGTACGTAGGCTTAAGCTAAATTCCAATACCACAACTTTCACACTCGCTCGCTCACTCAGAGGATTCGATGTGAGGACAGAGTGGTGGTCGAATTTTCCCCTAGAATCGGAATGTACTACGCTGTCATTTCAAAGCGACGGCACATTCCGCGATCACTAATGACGTGTATAATTCAATTCAATTCAAAGGGCTTTATTGGCATGGGAAAACATACGTTTACATTGCCAAAGCAAAAGTGGTGGAACAATACAGTGTCACACAGCTGGATCACTGGAACTCCGAACAGAGCTGTACAGTCTACAGAATAGACAATTCATCATTTTGTGCATGTAACCGAGGCCAATGTGTATGTATTGGTAACATGTGCAAGGCTATTTATTCCTGAAATAGTGAATAAGCGCCAGGATGCGCACACGTATACATCACACCCAGCTAATGGATGGGGGGGGGGGGGGGGGGGGGTGCATAGCTATCGGGTTTCAAGCAGTGTTTTCTGTGCCACATGTGGAGGAGGCGGACTTACTGTATGTCACTGGAGAAGGAAAAGAACATGTACACGTGATGCGGAAATCCGCTGCGAGGAGACAAAATACACCACCGAGCCTGCACCTGATGTACACTCGCTCTATGCGGTCTCGGAGAGCCCACTCGGCTCCTCCACTCGACTCCACTCTCCTCCTCGATGGAGCACTTTAACAATCGGAATGTTAACCATTTCCGGGTCACGCTGGAATGACCCCGAGTGACAGAGTGGGAGTGAGCGAGTGGCCGAGATTAGTAGTACGTAGGCTAAGAAGGTTTTCAACCTGCTGTGTAGGACAGTAGTACGTAGGCTAAGAAGGTTTTCAACCTGCTGTGTAGGACAGCAGTACGTAGGCTAAGGTTTCAACCTGCTGTGTAGGACAGTAGTACGTAGGCTAAGGTTTCAACCTGCTGTGTAGGACAGCAGTACGTAGGCTAAGGTTTCAACCTGCTGTGTAGGACAGCAGTACGTAGGCTAAGGTTTCAACCTGCTGTGTAGGACAGCAGTACGTAGGCTAAGGTTTCAACCTGCTGTGTAGGACAGCAGTACGTAGGCTAAGGTTTCAACCTACTGTGTAGGACAGCAGTACGTAGGCTAAGGTTTCAACATACTGTGTAGGACAGTAGTACGTAGGGTAAGGTTTCAACCTGCTGTGTAGGACAGTAGTACGTAGGCTAAGGTTTCAACCTGCTGTGTAGGACAGTAGTACGTAGGCTAAGGTTTCAACCTGCTGTGTAGGACAGTAGTACGTAGGCTAAGGTTTCAACCTGCTGTGTAGGACAGTAGTACGTAGGCTAAGAAGGTTTTCAAACTGTGGTGTAGGACAGCAGTACGTAGGCTAAGGTTTCAACCTGCTGTGTAGGACAGCAGTACGTAGGCTAAGGTTTTCAACCTGCTGTGTAGGACAGTAGTACGTAGGCTAAGGTTTTCAACCTGCTGTGTAGGACAGCAGTACGTAGGCTAAGGTTTTCAACCTACTGTGTAGGACAGCAGTACGTAGGCTAAGGTTTTCAACCTGCTGTGTAGGACAGCAGTACGTAGGCTAAGGTTTCAACCTACTGTGTAGGACAGCAGTACGTAGGTGTGGCAGGGGGCGGGATCAAGGTGTCTGTGAGTGGGGTGACAGGGCTTGCTTTGCCAGCTCACAGGCAGGCGCACCTGCAGCAGATTGTGTCAATTAAATGAAGGACAGCTGCTGTGTATATAAGGAAGCTAATGTGCTTTAATGTGTTCTCTGTTGCATTGAGAGGCTGGGTCCAGACAGAGCCACACAATACTCCACATTCCTGCCTGTTATAATTGGATGTTTAATGTCACACGGTGACTGTTTAGTTCATGTTATAGGATTCACATTGAGGACACACTGACTTGTTACACTTTAGTTTAGGCTCCTGTTAATGACGGAGACAGTGTTTGATGACCAATTCCCTGGCTTAGGAGGAATAAACAGCCTACTTGAGAACAACTGCCTGTGTCGTGTCCTTCCGTGCCCTGGGTTGTGACTAGTTTTGTCACAGTAGGCTAAGAAGGTGTTCAGGGAAAAGGGTGTGTTACGGCCATAGTCCTACAGGTCTGTGTTTGTGCGCGCAGCGCGCACCCCGTTGCCTATTCCCTCCCTATAGATCCGTCAGCGCAGCCATTGGCTCCAACCGGCTCCTACACCTGAGTCCACCTCTACTCAATCTCTTAGTCCACGCAGTATTCATTGTAGGTACATCTTTTTTTTTCCTAAATGTGAAGGTAATTACCTGCATTCTCTCTGGCCAGTTGCTCCACTCGACTCAAACTTTGATTCAGCATCATTTCTACACTGGACAGCTGAGCAAGGTTGGCTGAAATCATAACAATATTAACATTAAATCACTCATTAATTAATGCAGTCAAATATCAAAATATGGTTAAAGATCATGTATTTTGTTGCAAATTCATTCATGTCTTACGACATCCTATTTGATCCTATTGTGACTTGAAAATCCATTTTAACCATGTTAGACTAATTGAAAACACACGTCTCTGCTTCTGGTGACTGATATTGGCCCGGTTTCCCAAAGGACACATGGTGTAAGAGGTATAGTGTAGCACATGCTCAGATGCCCTCTAGGCCGCACACATGGAAATATATAAAAATATGCAGTATATACATATATATACTATTTTTTTCCCTAGAACCTATTGTATTCCTGGGACATATGAGAACTCTGGCCTTTGTGTTTCACCCCAGACACTTTTCATGTTGCTTGATTCAAGATTTTCATATTTCAGAACCCACCTCACCCCTGCCCATTTTGATAGGCTGGAATAGCTTAGGGTTGATGACAGAGTAACCTACAGCAACTTGCAATGGGCCTGGTCTACACGATTCTCTCTGTGGAACTGTAGTGGCCCTCTGGAGCAAGTGTGGAACTATAGTGGTCCTCTGGAGCAAGTGTGGAACTATAGTGGTCCTCTGGAGCGAGTGTGGAACTGTAGTGGCCCTCTGGAGCGAGTTGTGGAACTATAGTGGCCCTCTGGAGTGAGTGGCAGTTTAAAACTGCTATCAAAGCAAATCTGGGCTTTCATAACACCTCAACCTCTAATATTTTGAGATACAAGTTGTAGTATTTTTTGATTTTCACGAGCTGTATGCCAGAATGATCAAGATTAAAACAAAACAAAGTTTTAAATATTTCACTTTATGCACAATTAATCTAGAATATATGAAAGTTTAACTTTTTGAATTATATTATGGAAGATAATTAATACATTTAATAAAATTAATATTCTAATCTTTTGAGATGCAGCTGTATAGTGTCCCTCTCCATCGACAGAATCATGAAAACCCCTATCCGCGATTTGCAACTCTAGATTATCCATAGTTGCAATACCCTCCATTGACTTTTGTTTCATATAAATCCACCATAGACATGCTATGAGCGAATGAGAGACTGCTCGCTCCTTTACCAACTCGCCCCCGCAATTTATTTTAATGTAGTTAACAATTAATTTAGTATTTCCCTCCCTCTCTGAAATGATCTTGTATACAGATTTATTTGATTTGCATAGTAGTCGATCTCTAAAATTAGAAAGAACATCATGTCACAGAGACGGTGACTGCTTAATTAAGTTAATGTAGGACCTTCTAGCAGTTAATTTTGTTTTATTAATCACATACATAAATGTGCATGGTGATTTGGCACCTGCCCAGACACAAAACTACTATTAACTGGTGTACTGACCATGGTAATACTGTGGGCATCTGAGCATGTGCGGCACTACAAGTCTTACACCATATGCATTTGGGAAACCCAGCCATTGACTTTATTTCTATCATTTGCTTTTCCCGGTGATGTATTTCAGTCACAGATAGTTTTCAATATTTCTTAACGTTGAATGAAGAATACCAAAGTGAAGGTAAGAGCTCATTATTGGGAAAACAGAGTGTTTTAACTTGTGTCACTATTATTACTTGTTGGGGTAGTTTTAATTGATTGATGCACATAATGTCAAGATTGATTTAAATAAACTCAGATTAACTCATTGTTGCATAGAAGAGTTGTAATTTTAATTGACCCTCATGCATTCTTTATACATTCTTTATTCTTTATTATCTATCTTCATGTATGCAAAAATAACTCCACATTGATGGAAGCAACAAACTCAGATGAGGTTGAAAGTTGGTTCAAACTCATATAACAAACTCATATTACCTACTTCAATTATATATATATAAATAGATCTTAGATTATATAGATCTTAGATTACCAAATGAGATAGCATTTTATGTAGACATATCACTATAGAGGGTATAGCATGCAAAACGTGAAAGGCAAATCGAGTGGCAAAGTGAGTGTAATGTTGTTTAGCGTTGTTTAATGCAATCATATTGGACTTTTCTGTTTGGATGTCGAGGCTAGAAAGTAGTTTTTAGGCACTCAGTAGGCGTTCCCTGGTTTGATGATGATGTCACGCACATACCCTCTATATATGCATAGGTTCATTATATAGATATTCACTGTTAGGCTCTTAGCTTACGTATGATTCATAATGACTATGTTTTATGTATATTATGATTCATAATGACTGTTTTATGTATATTATGATTAATAATGACTGTTTTATGTATATTATGATTAATAATGACTGTTTTATGTATAATATGATTCATAATGACTGTTTTATGTATATTATGTATTAACATGTTTTGTTCTTGCTGACTGAAAATCGCTCTGGATTAAGAGCATCTGCTAAATGCCTAAAATGTAAGAAAAACCATTGCATGTAAATAATCACAGACACTTTTCAACAACAGCGAAACATGTGAAGTTATTTACCGTCAGTCTTATTGGCCAGTTGCTCCACTTTGTCACAGTTGCTGTGATTCATCCTCATTTCTATGCTGGACAGCTGAGCAAGGTTGGCTGAAATAATCACAATATTAAATCTATCATTAATTCAATGTATGCAGTTTGATTAAAACACCACTAGTGATTATAGTTAATCTGATTCGACATTACAATATGATTTATAAAACCTTAGCTCTTGAATTATATGAATCAAATATATTACAGTAGTTAAGCTTCAAAAGACAGAACTGCCATCCTGGGCAGTTAACGTGTTAATGCTAGGGTTGTTCCGATGTCACTAGAACCTATTATGAGAACTTCTGTCTTATCCTCATTTAGCTTGAGAAGGTTCTCACTCATCATTATAGTGGCCCTCTGGAGCGAGTGTGGAACTCTAGTGACGCTCTGGAGTGAGTGTGGAACTATAGTGGCCCTCTGGAGTGAGTGTGGGACTAGTGGGTCTCTGGAGCGAGTGTGGAACTATAGTGGCCCTCTGGACTAGTGAGTGTGGATAGTGGCCCTCTGGAGTGAGTGTGGAACTATAGTGGCCCTCTGGAGTGAGTGTGGAACTATAGTGGCCCTCTGGAGTGAGTGTGGAACTATAGTGGCCCTCTGGAGTGAGTGTGGAACTATAGTGGCCCTCTGGAGTGAATGTGGAACTATAGTGGCCCTCTGGAGTGAGTGTGGAACTATAGTGGCCCTCTGGAGTGAATGTGGAACTATAGTGGCCCTCTGGAGTGAGTGTGGAACTATAGTGGCCTTCTGGAGTGAGTGTGGAACTATAGTGGCCCTCTGGAGTGAGTGTGGAACTATAGTGGCCCTCTGGAGTGAGTGTGGAACTATAGTGGCCCTCTGGAGTGAGTGTGGAACTATAGTGGCCCTCTGGAGTGAATGTGGAACTATAGTGGCTATTGGCCATATTCAGACTGCAGCCATCTTGCCAGCAACGTGATACTAGGTGATACTTCCCATAGACGGCTCTTTCATCCAAACAGAAAAGTCTTCTCTAATTATTTTAAACGACGTCAAAATCACCAACATTGCAGCTGTAGGGACAGCTTGAATTATCGTCTTTCAATCTATAAAGTGTTTTTTCTTTCATAAAAAATCCACCGTAGACATTTTATGAGCTACTTCCTGTCAATACATTCCTTGCAAGTGTTGGAGTTTGGAAGAGCTCGTTGAGTATCACTCATAGACTGTAAAAAATATGGACAAAGCGTTCGCCAGGTCTAACATGGACGTAAAATGAAGCCTGTTATTCCTGCACTGTAAGTCGCCATCTTTCTAGATCCGTTTGGTACCAGCTGGCCATTGGCTGGCTCCGTTTTGGACCAGCTGGCCATTGGCTGCCCAGACAACGAGGCGGGACTTCCCCCCTTCTTCTCCGTTGGTTTTTATTTTGACTCGAGTGGGAGGGGAATCCCGATCATAGACTGTAACGGTAGCCACGCCCCTCAGAACATACGCAATGTTCTTTTTTCTTTATGGTCATTTTTTTAATTAATGGGACCATAATTTTCCAAAAAGAAAAAGAATGACATTAGAAATGAGACTTTAAACTAGTGACTGGAAGAAGAAAGTATTCATGTAATAAACCATGTTTATTAAGGTAATACAGTCTAGGTGAAGTTGGGCCCAAATACATGGGCCTCTATGGAGCTATGGGGCTTTTTGGGTCCAGTCCAGCGCCACAACAGGCCATTATATGAACTACCGATTTCAAATGAGGCTTCACGAAATATCTGGCTGACTGCCCCCCTGGTATCACTCAACAGCCCAGGCGTACCACCTGTTTTGAATGTGCACATAGTGCAGCAGGCAGCAGGAGGTTCCTTTACTGATAACGAGCGCTTCCATACTCTGATACTAGAACATAATCATCTGCAAGGAATTTATTGACAGGAAGTAGCTCATAACATGTCTACGGTGGATTTGTATTAAACAAAAACTTTACAGATTGAAAGACGATAATTCAAGCTGTCCCTACAGCTGCAATGTTAGTGATTTTGACGTCGTTTAAAATAATTAGAGAGGACTTTTCTGTTTGGATGAATGGGGTGTCTATGGGAAGTGTCACCTAGGTATCACGCTGCTGGCAAGATGTCTGCGGTCTGAATATGGCCTATTGTGTCTGGTCAATATTCAGTAGAACAATGTGAAGTTATAAACCTTCATTCACTTCTTCACTTGCAGCCAGCCGGGCTTCCATAGCTGTCCGCTTCGCTGAAAACAGAACAAACAGAACATTAAAATGCAGTCAATCATAAATACTAAAAAGTTTCATTTAAAAATGCAGCAATAAGTTGAGTGTTTATTAACCCTAGAAGAACACTAAACCCAACTTTTGTCACACCATCACTAATTTAATCAGATGTAATATACACTACTAGTAATTGGTATACTGACCATGGTATTACTGTGCTTAACTGACCAGCCTGACCTGAACCCCACAGATATATATATATATATATATATATATATATATATATATATATATATATTATATATATATTCAACAATACAAATTAGTTTAAAACTGCTATCAAAGCAAATCTGGGCTCAACCTCTAATATTTTGAGATACAAGTTGTAGTATTTTTTGATTTTCACGAGCTGTATGCCAGAATGATCAAGATTAAAACAAAACAAAGTTTTAAATATTTCACTTTATGCACAATTAATCTAGAATATATGAAAGTTCCACTTTTTGAATTAATACATTTAATAAAATGAATATTCTAATGATTTGAGATGCAGCTGTATAGTGTCCCTCTCCATCGTCAGAATCCTGAAAACCCCTAGCCGCGATTTGCAACTCTAGATTGTCCAGAGTTGCAATACCCTCCATTGACTTTTGTTTCATATAAATCCACCATAGACATGCTATGAGCGAATACGAGACTGCTCACCCCTTTACCAACTCGCCCCCACAATTTATTTTGATGTAGTTAACAATTCATTTAGTATTTCCCTCCTTCTCTGAAATGATCTTGTATACAGATTTATTTGATTGCATAGTAGTCGATGTCTAAAATTAGAAAGAACATCATGTCACAGAGACGGTGACTGCCTAATTAAGTTAATGTAGGACCTTCTAGCAGTTAATTTCGTTTTATTAATCACATACATAAATGTGCATGGTGATTTGGCACCTGCCCACAGACACAAAACTACTATTAACTGGTGTACTGACCATGGTAATACTGTGCTTAACTGACCAGCCAACTGGCCTGACCTGAATCACAGATAATTGATATTGTATTGTCAAGAGGAAGGTGTGAGACACTATATTCAACAATACAAATGAGTTTAAAGCTGTTATGAAAGCAAACATGGGCTTCCATAACACCTCAACAGTACCACAGGCTGATCACCTCCATGCCACGCCCCATTTATGAAATAATGTGTTTAAAAGTAGCTCAGACCACGTATTGAGTGCATAAATAAATGTACTTTTCAGATGGTCGACATTTCTGTATTTTAAACGTTTTTAAATCAAAACATAGGTTTCAATATTTCACTTTATGCACAATGAATCTATAATATATGAAAGTTTCACTTTTTGAATTATATTATGGAAGAAAGTAATACATTTGACAAAATGAATATTGTAATGTTTTGAGATGCAGCTGTGTAGTGTCTCTCTCCATCTCCCCTGAATGAATATTGTAATGTTTTGAGATGCAGCTGTGTAGTGTCTCCCCTGAATTAAAACAATGTGAATGTATAAACCTTCAAGCTGTTGGTTTGCTTCTTCACTTGCAGCCAGCCGGCCTTCCATGGCTGTCCGCTTCGCTGAAAACAGAACAAACAGGACATTAAAATGCAGTCAATCATAAATACTAAATAGTTTCATTTAAAAACGCAGCAATAAGTTGAGTGTTTATTAACCCTAGAAGAACACTAAACCCAACTTTTGTCACACCATCACTAAACCCGGGTATATTTAATCAGATGTAATATACACCACTAAGATACCCATGTACCTGTCTAAATACTTCACTAAGATACCCATGTACCTGTCTAAATACTCACTAAGATACCCATGTACCCGTCTAAATACTCACTAAGATACCCATTTACCCGTCTAAATACTCACTAAGATACCCATGTACCTGTCTAAATACTTCACTAAGATACCCATGTACCTGTCTAAATACTTCACTAAGATACCCATGTACCCGTCTAAATACTTCACTAAGAATAAGATACCCATGTACCTGTCTAAATACTTCACTAAGAATAAGATACCCATGTACCCATCTAAATACTCACTAAGATAAGCATGTACCTGTCTAAATACAATTCACTAAGACACCCATGTACCTGTCTAAATACTTCACTAAGATACCCATGTACCTGTCTAAATACTTCACTAAGATATCCATGTACCTGTCTAAATACTCACTAAGATACCCATGTACCTGTCTAAATACTCACTAAGATACCCATGCACCTGTCTAAATACTTCACTAAGATACCCATGTACCTGTCTAAATACAATTCACTAAGATACCCATGTACCTGTCTAAATACTTCACTAAGATACCCATGTACCTACTCTAGTACTCTAGTGACGCTCTGGAGTGAGTGTGGAACTATAGTGGCCCTCTGGAGTGAGTGTGGGACTATAGTGGGTCTCTGGAGCGAGTGTGGAACTATAGTGGCCCTCTGGACTAGTGAGTGTGGAACTATAGTGGCCCTCTGGAGTGAGTGTGGAACTATAGTGGCCCTCTGGAGTGAGTGTGGAACTATAGTGGCCCTCTGGAGTGAGTGTGGAACTATAGTGGCTATTGTGTCTGGTCAATATTCATTAGAACAATGTGAAGTTATTAACCTTCATTCTCTGCATCCAGCTGGGCTTTCATGGCTGTGCGTTTAGCTGAAAACAGAACAAACAGAACATTAACGTTAAATAATGTTTCTGAATGCTATTAATCAAATATGGTTGAGGGAGAGATTTCTGTTGACCCTGAATTTATCCTAAAGATCATGTATTTTGTTGCAAATTCATTCATGTCTTACGACATCCTATTTGATCCTATTGTGACTTGAAAATCCATTTTAACCATGTTAGACTAATTGAAAACACACGTCTCTGCTTCTGGTGACTGATATTGGCCCGGTTTCCCAAAGGACACATGGTGTAAGAGGTATAGTGTAGCACATGCTCAGATGCCCTCTAGGCCGCACACATGAAAATATATAAAAATATGCAGTATATATATATATATATACTATTTTTTCCCCTAGAACCTATTGTATTCCTGGGACATAGGAGAACTCTGGCCTTTGTGTTTCACCCCAGACACTTTTCATGTTGCTTGATTCAAGATTTTAATATTTCAGAACCCACCTCACCCCTGCCCATTTTGATAGGCTGGAATAGCTTAGGGTTGATGACAGAGTAACCTACAGCAACTTGCAATGGGCCTGGTCTACACGATTCTCTCTGTGGAACTATAGTGGCCCTCTGGAGCAAGTGTGGAACTATAGTGGCCCTCTGGAGTGAGTGTGGAACTGTAGTGGCCCTCTGGAGCGAGTTGTGGAACTATAGTGGTCGTCTGGAGTGAATGTGGAACTATAGTGGCCCTCTGGAGTGAATGTGGAACTATAGTGGCCAACTGGAGTGAGTGTGGAACTGTAGTGGCCTTCTGGAGTGAATGTGGAACTATAGTGGCCCTCTGGAGTGAATGTGGAACTATAGTGGCTATTGGCCATATTCAGACATGCAGCCATCTTGCCAGCAACGTGATACTAGGTGATACTTCCCATAGACGGCTCTTTCATCCAAACAGAAAAGTCCCCTCTAATTATATTAAACAACGTCAAAATCACCAACATTGCAGCTGTAGGGACAGCTTGAATTATCGTCTTTCAATCTATAAAGTGTTTTTTCTTTCATAAAAAATCCACCGTAGACATTTTATGAGCTACTTCCTGTCAATAAATTCCTTGCAAGTGTTGGAGTTTGGAAGAGCTCGTTGAGTATCACTCAACAGCCCAGGCGTACCACCTGTTTTGAATGTGCACATAGTGCAGCAGGCAGCAGGAGGTTCCTTTACTGATAACGAGCGCTTCCATACTCTGATACTAGAACATAATCATCTGTAAGGAATTTATTGACAGGAAGTAGCTCATAACATGTCTAGGGTGGATTTGTATTAAACAAAAACTTTACAGATTGAAAGACGATAATTCAAGCTTTCCCTACAGCTGCAATGTTGGTGATTTTGACGTTGTTTAAAATATTTAGAGAGGACTTTTCTGTTTGGATGAATGGGCTGTCTATGGGAAGTGTCAGCTAGGTAACACCTTGCTGGCAAGATGTCTGCGGTCTGAATATGGCCTATTGTGTCTGGTCAATATTCATTAGAACAATGTGAAGTTATAAACCTTCATTCACTTCTTCACTTGCAGCCAGCCGGGCTTCCATGGCTGTCCGCTTCGCTGAAAACAGAACAAACAGAACAAACAGGACATTAAAATGCAGTCAATCATAAATACTAAATAGTTTCATTTAAAAGAGCAGCAATAAGTTGAGTGTTTATTAACCCTAGAAGAACACTAAACCCAACTTTTGTCACACCATCACTAAACCCGGGTATATTTAATCAGATGTAATATACACCACTAAGATACCCATGTACCGGTCTAAATACTTCACTAAGATACCCATGTACCTGTCTAAATACTCACTAAGATACCCATGTACCTGTCTAAATACTTCACTAAGATACCCATGTACCTGTCTAAATACTCACTAAGATACCCATGTACCTGTCTAAATACTCACTAAGATACCCATGTACCCGTCTAAATACTTCACTAAGATACCCATCTACCTGTCTAAATACTTCACTAAGATACCCATGTACCTGTCTAAATACTCACTAAGATACCCATGTACCTGTCTAAATACTTCACTAAGATACCCATGTACCTGTCTAAATACTTCACTAAGAATAAGATACCCATGTACCTGTCTAAATACTTCACTAAGATACCCATGTACCTGTCTAAATACTTCACTAAGATACCCATGTACCTGTCTAAATACTTAACTAAGAATAAGATACCCATGTACCTGTCTAAATACTTCACTAAGAATAAGATACCCATGTACCCATCTAAATACTCACTAAGATAAGCATGTACCTGTCTAAATACAATTCACTAAGACACCCATGTACCTGTCTAAATACTTCACTAAGATACCCATGTACCTGTCTAAATACTTCACTAAGATATCCATGTACCTGTCTAAATACTCACTAAGATACCCATGTACCTGTCTAAATACTCACTAAGATACCCATGTACCTGTCTAAATACAATTCACTAAGGTACCCATGTACCTGTCTAAATACTTCACTAAGATACCCATGTACCTGTCTAAATACAATTCACTAAGATACCCATGTACCTGTCTAAATACTTCACTAAGATACCCATGTACCTGTCTAAATAGTTAACTAAGATACCCTTGTAGCTGTCTAAATACTTCCTTAATGTCAACAAAGTCCACACTCACAAGAGGAAGTTCAACAAACAATGTGCAAGCCAGATTCGGCTCAAGCAAAGGGTTAAATTAATTTAGCTCCTACGCCATTTATGTCCAATGTTTTTGTATTTAAGTTAATAAAGTTAACGTAAATAGTGGCCCTCTGGAGTGAGTGTGGAACTATAGTGGCCTTCTGGAGCGAGTGTGGAACTATAGTGGCCCTCTGGAGTGAGTGTGGAACTATAGTGGCCCTCTGGAGCGAGTGTGGAACTATAGTGTCCCTCTGGAGCGAGTGTGGAACTATAGTGTCCCTCTGGAGTGAGTGTGGAACTATAGTGGCCCTCTGGAGTGAGTGTGGAACTATAGTGGCCCTCTGGAGTGAATGTGGAACTATAGTGGCCCTCTGGAGTGAGTGTGGAACTATAGTGGCCCTCTGGAGTGAGTGTGGAACTATAGTGGCCCTCTGGAGTGAATGTGGAACTATAGTGGCCCTCTGGAGTGAGTGTGGAACTATAGTGGCCCTCTGGAGTGAATGTGGAACCATAGTGGCCCTCTGGAGTGAGTGTGGAACTATAGTGGCCTTCTGGAGTGAATGTGGAACTATAGTGGCCCTCTGGAGTGAGGGTGGAACTATAGTGGCCTTCTGGAGTGAATGTGGAACTATAGTGGCCCTCTGGAGTGAGTGTGGAACTATAGTGGCCCTCTGGAGTGAATGTGGAACTATAGTGGCCCTCTGGAGTGAGTGTGGAACTATAGTGGCTATTGGCCATATTCAGACCGCAGCCATCTTGCCAGCAACGTGATACCTATGTGATACTTCCAATAGACAGCTCTTTCATCCAAACAGAAAAGTCCTCTCTAATTATATTAAACAATGTCAAAATCATCAACATTGCAGCTGTAGGGAAAGCTTGAATTATCCTCTGTGTGGATGAATGGGCTGTCTATGGGTGTCAGCTAGGTAACACCTTGCTGGCAAGATGGCTGCGGTCTGAATATGGCCCATTGTGTCTGGTCAATATTCAGTAGAACAATGTGAAGTTATAAACCTTCATTCACTTCTTCACTTGCAGCCAGCCGCGCTGAAAACAGAACAAACAGAACAAACAGAACATTAAAATGCAGTCAATCATAAATACTAAATAGTTTCATTTAAAAACGCAGCAATAAGTTGAGTGTTTATTAACCCTAGAAGAACACTAAACCCAACGTTTGTCACACCATCACTAATTTAATCAGATGATATACACTACTAGTAATTGGTATACTGACCATGGTATTACTGTGCTTAACTGACCAGCCTGACCTGAACCCCACAGATAATCTAGGTTGTATTGTCAAGAGGAAGGCGTGAGACACTATAATTCAACAATACAAATTAGTTTAAAACTGCTATCAAAGCAAATCTGGGCTTTCATAACACCTCTAATATTTTGATATACAAGTTGTAGTATTTTTAGATTTTCACGAGCTGTATGCCAGAATGATCGAGATTAAAACAAAACAAAGTTTTAAATATTTCACTTTATGCACAATGAATCTAGAATATATGAAAGTTTCACTTTTTGAATTAATACATTTAATAAAATGAATATTCTAATGATTTGAGATGCAGCTGTATAGTGTCCCTCTCCATCGTCAGAATCATGAAAACCCCTAGCCGCAATTTGCAACTCTAGATTGTCCAGAGTTGCAATACCCTCCATTGACTTTTGTTTCATATAAATCCACCATAGACATGCTATGAGCGAATACGAGACTGCTCACCCCTTTACCAACTCGCCCCCGCAATGTATTTTAATGTAGTTAACAATTAATTTAGTATTTCCCTCCCTCTCTGAAATGATCTTGTATACAGATTTATTTGATTGCATAGTAGTCGATCTCTAAAATTAGAAAGAACATCATGTCACAGAGATGGTGACTGCTTAATTAAGTTAATGTAGGACCTTCTAGCAGTTAATTTCGTTTTATTAATCACATACATAAATGTGCATGGTGATTTGGCACCTGCCCACAGACACAAAACTACTATTAACTGGTGTACTGACCATGGTAATACTGTGCTTAACTGACCAGCCAACTGGCCTGACCTGAATCACAGATAATTTATATTGTATTGTCAAGAGGAAGGTGTGAGACACTATATTCAACAATACAAATGAGTTTAAAGCTGTTATGAAAGCAAACATGGGCTTCCATAACACCTCAACAGTACCACAGGCTGATCACCTCCATGCCACGCCCCATTTATGAAATAATGTGTTTAAAAGTAGCGCAGACCACGTATTGAGTGCATAAATAAATGTCCTTTTCAGATGGTCGATATTTCTGTATTTTAAACGTTTTTAAATCAAAACATAGGTTTCAATATTTCACTTTATGCACAATGAATCTATAATATATGAAAGTTTCACTTTTTGAATTATATTATGGAAGAAAGTAATACATTTAACAAAATGAATATTGTAATGTTTTGAGATGCAGCTGTGTAGTGTCTCTCTCCATCTCCCCTGAATGAATATTGTAATGTTTTGAGATGCAGCTGTGTAGTGTCTCCCCTGAATTAAAACAATGTGAATGTATAAACCTTCAAGCTGTTGGTTTGCTTCTTCACTTGCAGCCAGCCTGGTTTCCATGGCTGTCAGTTTAGCAAGGAGGGCTGAAAACACAAGAGCATAACATTCAGTCAATCATAAATACTAAATAGTTTCATTTAAAAACACATCTATCTGTAAGCTGTCTGATTGACAGCCCATACATCCAAACATAAAGGTCCTATATCTGATTGACAGCCCATACATCCAAACATAAAGGTCCTATATCTGATTGACAGCCCATACATCCAAACAAAAAGGTCCTATCTGATTGATATCCCTTACATCCACACAAAGGTTAAACTCACTTTGCCACTCGATTTGCCACTCACTTCATGCATGCATGCATGTATGCTCTATATTATAGAGCATATATATATATAGAGTCTATGAGTGTTTTCTAATAATAATTATAATATATATATATATAATAATTATAATATAATTAATTATAATAGTCAGGGGATATTAACCCCCTTGTGGCCAAGAGCACGTCAGGCCCATAGACTGCCATGTTAATTGACGTGTTAAATCAACAAATCCCTCGTGGCCAATGACGTTACTGACGTAGTAGATGTACTGCCCTGTCAGTACGTCTTTTTATAACAAAATATTGCAATTGTTTGACATTTTTTTAATTCTTTTTATGTAATCTACCAAAAACCGGCCGAAACCCGCGCGATCGTGCACTATCGTGCACGCGCGCCGTCTCTATGTGATCCGCGGCAAAAAATGTATTGACTGTATGTTATGACAAAGCTAATGTTAGCTTAGCAATCCGGACAGCCAAGCTATGTGCTAGGGGTCATAGTAGCCTCCTTTGTTTACCTACGTTTGACAGGAAGTGATTTAGCCAGATTTGACACTCTTGCCAAAATCAGAATAATGGAAAATTCCCGCCATCTGGTGGCAAATCTGGGTATTAATTTGAAAATGAAAGTAAAACGTCATGTATTTTATTTAGATCGCTGATCCCTCTTATTGCATTAAAATGACGAATTAAGAAATGGGGCATTGGCCAGCATTGGCCAGATTTGGCGACTTTTTGAATGGCAATCGAAAAATGTGAGATATGACCACAATGTCACGAAATGTTTCATTTTATAGCTCCAAGTCACTACTTTACAATGAAAAAATAATTATGATTATAGCTTGTTCCATCGTTTACTTATAAGCTTTTTAGTAGACCTTGGTTTCAGTAATAAGTCAAACCAAGGTGTACTAAAGTGCTTATAAGTAAACGAAGGAACATGCTAGGAACATTAAAAAAAATTCGGTGTAAACTAGAGATGTGCAGCTTTAAAATGAGATATTTCGTGACATTGTGGTCATATCGCACATTATTCTATTGTCATTCAAAAAGTCAGCCAAAGCTGGCCTAAGGCACAATAAGATGTTATTAAGGTTGGCCACTTGGCCATTAGAGGGTTAAAGGAGAATTCCATGCTAGAAGGCTTTCTTACCTTTCTTCATAGTTGTTACGTCCCCACCAAAGAGGTCCAGGTGTTTTTTTGTACAAAAGCTCCTTATTGGCTATTTCCCCTACCATAAGCCCTTAATGAATTGCATTGAATTGAATGGGAATTGAATGGGGCTATGGGGTGTTGTGCTAATTCGCTTATTTCCATCAAAATAAGTAGTAAAGTGTGCCGCTTGGGTTATTATTTACATTATGAAGAGAGGATATATACAAAAATATAATGATTTTGAGCGATGGAAATAAGCGAATTAGTACAACACCCCATAGCCCCATAACACCTGGACCTCTTTGGTGGGGACGTAACAACTACAAATAAAGGTAAGAAAGCCTTCTAGCATAGAATTCTCCTTTAATATAATCTGGGAATACATTTCTTACCAAGAATTTTCTTCACTAATGTGTTTGTAAAGGTGTCTACCAACATATCTATAGTCACCAATGTGTTTGTAAAGGTATCTACTAACATATCTATAGTCACCAATGTGTGTGTAAAGGTGTCTACTAACATATCTATAGTCACCAATGTGTTTGTAAAGGAGTCTACTAACATATCTATAGTCACCAATGTGTTTGTAAAGGTGTCTACTAACATATCTATAGTCACCAATGTGTTTGTAAAGGTATCTACTAACATATCTATAGTCACCAATGTGTTTGTAAAGGTGTCTACTAACATATCTATAGTCACCAATGTGTTTGTAAAGGTATCTACTAACATATCCCACATTTTTTCTATTCAACCCCCCTTTGTACTTTTTGACAGCTGCTGAAAGTTGGGGTACCATACAACCATTATAAGGCAAAATGTTCTACATTTTATTATGCTTTAAAGGGATAGTTCAGATTTATTAAACTTTAGCTGTATGAAATACTTGCTATTAATATAGTGGTTGCAACTGTATTAATTGATTGCCAGAGTCCACTGGTGGGAGTTCTGCTCTGGTTTTGGTCAATATTAAGTAGTTCTGGTCATTTTGTGGGGGGCACTGGGGCCACGCAGTAAAAGTAAATTAATCCACAAAACGAACGTAATTTGTATTGTTGACCTATTTCTAAAATATTAGTGCAACTTTCGTTCAACTTTGACCCCTCTATCACATGGAACTACTTTTTGGGCGTAGTGATATGGACACAACAAACATAGTTCCATGTGATAGAGGGGTAAAACATTAACGAAAGTTGCACTAATATTTTAGAAATAGGTCAACAATACAAAAGACATTAGTTTTGTGGAATTATTTACTTTTACTGCGTGGCCCCCAGTGCCCACCACAAAATGACCGGAACTACTTAATATTTCACCTAAACCAGAGCAGAACTCCCACCACGGGACTCTGGCAATCAATTAATACAGTTACAACCACTATATTAATGGCAACTATTTCAAAACTTAAGTTAAAAAAATCTGAACTATCCCTTTAAGTAGCATGTGACGTGTCAAATTACGGGGTTTTCATGAATCTGATTTCAAGCATTATTTTTGCACAAAAACACTCCTTGGGCTGAATTAGGCCATAGACACTTAGCCCATAGTATAGTATTATAATACTTGATATTATAAGTAATTAAAATAAAGTTTATAATGTGTTATGATTAAGCTTATAACATATAATGATTATTTATCAGTGCCTATAAATATAATTATACATGTTTATGAGAAGATTATAATGTCTTATAAGTGTGTTCATAAATACGTTTTAAACATGGGATGCATAGCAAATGTTACCAAATAATAATTACAACATTGACGTTCTCACCTTCATTCACAGAACCTCCTCCTGGTGCTCCCACCTCATTCTTACTGGAATTACGTTTGTTGTCCTTTTCTGGAAAATCACATCATGTCAAACAAACGTAGAAAACAAACTCACTCACTTCATCAACGGTGGTGTGGCACCGCCAGGAGAGTGTGACCCAACTTAATGTGTTTTAGTCTGTTTAAGTCTGTTTAATTATTTAATCATTTCGTTTAAATGAAGGTTTACATTGAATACTGTGAATTAATTGCACTAGCAAAGTGTAACATGCAGTGAGGACGGACCGTTTGTTCTAGCCCAGGTTCTCTGGGGTCCCAATATAAGGAGCGCAGCTTCCGGTTCCCATCAGTTACATTGTGGAAAGAAAAGCAACACGTCAAATCTTTTCATTGCTCCGTCATTATCCCTGTTTATTCAGGTTCAGTTTTGTTAATGAGGTACTCAGCAGCCCTGAGACCTGTAACAGAGGCTTGTCATGTCAGCTGTCAATCACTCAACTCAATGAAGGCCAATGGGCTGTAAAACAATATGCCCATTTTGACCTATTATGTTTTTCTTGCAAATATTTGATGCTGCTGCTTTAGATTCTACCAGCAGAGGGGGCTGATGCTGCTGCTTGAGATTCTACCAGCAGAGGCCCACAGCAGAGCATACCCTGCTCTACAGGGCCTTCAGCCCTCAGCCAATCAAATCATCGCCATGGGTGGTTAGAGTGTCCGCCCTGACACTGGGAGGTTGGGGTTCGATCCCCGGCCGGGTCATAACAAAGACGGTAAAAATGGGACCCAGTGCCTCCCTGCGTGACACTCAGCATCAAGGGATGGATTGGGGGTAAGTCCCTGCGACATACTAGAGTCATGTCCAGGGGGTGTACTTGTACACCAAGCTGCCTCACGCTACAGAAACAGGAGATAGGCTCCTGCCCCTATGGGCCTCATGGCTACAGAAACAGGAGATAGGCTCCTGCCCCTATGGGCCTCATGGCTACAGAAACAGGACATAGGCTCCTGCCCTGTGGGCCTCATGGCTATAGAAACAGGACATAGGCTCCTGCCCTGTGGGCCTCATGGCTACAGAAACAGGACATAGGCTCCTGCCCTATGGGCCTCATGGCTACAGAAACAGGATAGGCTCCTGCCCTATGGGCCTCATGGCTACAGAAACAGGACATAGGCTCCTGCCCTGTGGGCCTCATGGCTACAGAAACAGGACATAGGCTCCTGCCCTGTGGGCCTCATGGCTACAGAAACAGGACATAGGCTCCTGCCCTATGGGCCTCATGGCTCGGCAAGGCTACTTACTACTACTTACTGGGGCCACGCAGTAAAAGTAAATGAATCCACAAAAACAATCAACTTGTATTGATGACCTAATTTTTTAATATTAGCAGAACTTTCGTTCAACTTTGAGCCCTCTATCACATGGAACTATTTCTTTGGCGTAGTGATATGGACACAAAAAGCATAGTTCTGTGTGATAGAGGGGTAAAAAATGAACGAAAGTTGCACTAATATTTTAGAAATAGGTCATTTACTTGTACTGCATGGCCCCAGGAAATTATCACTTTAAAGGGAATCCAAGCTAATAGAAACTGCAGGCTTTCTATTCCTGAAAAGTGTTAAATTAGTGAGGACCAATTATATGAAGATAGGTTGAAAAGTGTGACCAGATTTGACTGAGAGCCTGCCATCGTGCAAACTCCAGCTTTTCACCAGAGGAGAAAAACTGAATGTTTATTTATATTTTATCCAAAATGCAATAATAGCAATTCAGATACTATAGAGCATGTCTGAAATAAATATCAGAGCTGAAATTGACATGTAAATATGAAATAAATGTTTAAACATGTATAGCTAGGTGTAATGTTAGAGACCACAGAAGACATGTAAATATGAAATAAATGCTTAAACATAGCTATAGGTGTAATGTTAGAGTCCACAGAAGACATGTAAATATGAAATAAATGCTTAAACATGTAGCTAGGTGTAATGTTAGAGTCCACAGAAGACATGTAAATATGAAATAAATGCTTAAACATCTAGCTATAGGTGTAATGTTAGAGTCCACAGAAGACATGTAAATATGAAATAAATGCTTAAACATGTAGCTAGGTGTAATGTTAGAGACCACAGAAGACATGTAAATATGAAATAAATGCTTAAACATGTAGCTATGGTGTAATGTTAGAGACCACAGAAGTGAACCTTTTCAAGCCTGTTTTCTCAACTCATTACACATCACTCTATAAGCCATATCTCCAAAACTGGTGGGTCAAACTGAACAACCAATATGTCAATTTGAAGCTATGATTCCCTGCTTTCATATATGACTTGAAAAAACGAAAATTAAAGAAATAATCCAATGGCAGTCCCTCAGTCAAAAATGGCCACAAGTGGGGAAGTGGTCCTTTAAGCCCTCAGCCAATCAACTCATCGCCATGGGTGATGGGGTACGACCCAAAATAAATTGCAATAGTAAAAGGTTTTTATGATCCCAATAACAGATTCAAGATTGATTATTATATACATTTTGGATCATGTTAAATGCAGGGGTTGAACGTTGAATTTACCCAAACAGTTATGTCTGTGAGGAGCTGGTCACAGATAGAGTGAAAGTGTTATATTAGGCCTATTATTTATGCTATATATATTATTGTGTCACAGTCACAGATATTGCGCAGCAGGGCTGCGCATGCATGCTGGGTGGGGAGAGGGAGAGAGAGAGAGAGAGAGAGAGACAAAGAGAGAGGCAGAAAGAAAGAGAGAGAGAGAGACAAAGAGAGAGGCAGAAAGAAAGAGAGAGAGAGAGACAAAGAGAGAGGCAGAAAGAAAGAGAGAGAGAGAGAGAGAGAGAGGAGAGAGAGAGAGAGAGAAGAGGAGAGAGAGAGAGAGAGAGAGAGAGAGAGAGACAGAGAGAGACAGAGAGAGAGAGAGAAGAGAGAGAGAGAGAGAGAGAGAGAGAGAGAGAGAGACGAGAGACAGAGAGAGACAGGAGAGAGAGACAGAGAGAGAGACGAGAGAGAGAGAGAGAGAGAGAAGAGAGAGAAGAGAGAGAGACAGAGAGAGAGAGAGAGAGAGAGAGAGAGAGAGAGAGAGAGAGAGAGAGAGAGAAGAGGAGAGAGATCCGTGAGAGAGAGAGAGAGAGAGAGAGAGAGAGAGAGAGAGAGACGCGTGTTAGCAGGCATTTTAATACGCCAACGTCTACGTTGGGTCCTGCGGCCGCCGGTAGCCTACCATATTGAAAACCTCTAAGGCAAAATATTCAAATTTGAAATATGCTTTTAGTAGCATGTGACGTGTCAAACTATAGGCGTTATTCATGATCTGAATCCATTGCACACATTAGTTTTACACGAAAAACACTCCTTGGGCTAAAAATGGACATATAGCCGTCTTCACAATAGGTTTTCAACGGTACCCCAAAAGGTCAACCCCTGAATTGACCATAATCCAAAATGTAAATAATCAATTTTAAAATGTTATTTGGATGACACTAAGGATCATAAAAACATGAATTATTATTGCAATTTATTTATTCATAAAAATATTATTTTTAGCTTAGATTGACTGGCCTAATGCTAAGAGTGACACTCACTTCACACGGGTGTGATTTCTTTAGCAAGGCATAAGGGTCAATAATAAATTAAATACACTGAATTAAACCCACTATAGAAAAAAATAAATAAAGCTAATCTGAACTTGAAAACGGTCAAAAAGCAGCCCTAGAACCTGGTGGTCTAGAAGTAACAGCCTCTCCATCATTCTTACCTGTGAGGTGTTTTAAGGGCTGGTCATCATGGTGGTGGTTGAGGTTGACCTCCAGCGTAGCTTGGTCATCGTGGCGGTTAACGGAGAGGTCCAGTGATCCTTCGAGGTGGTTGATGTTCAGGAACTGCAGGTCAGTGTCGGCTGAACACAGGCAGAAGAGGACGATCAGGAACACGGCTGCAGTCTCCATTTGGAAGATAATGTGTCTATGCTGTGCCAAGCTGCTTATATACACTACCTGGCTACTGGTAACCTTTTATTTTTTTCGCAGACCCGCATTGGCAGTGCCCGCCCTGAGTGATTTGATGCCTTAGGCAGATTTGACCTGGCAGACATTTAGAACATGCTCTGCATTCCATGTGCTTTTCCATTCCACGCCTGCATATGACAGCTTGACAGCAGTCATCACGCAGGCATGCAGATGCAATAATGAAGAGACACACACACACACACACACACACACACACACACACCTCTTGATTGAATCAGAAACTATAACCTTAAACTCAGTAAACTTAACTTGCCCGGGGGCGTGGTTATAAACACAACCTGTGTAGGAATTACTGTGTCGTGTCACCCCCACCCCCCCCCCCCCCCCCCCATCCCAACCAACACTGGGGTGGCAGAGTATGAAAATATATTTTTTCACACCTCCAAAAATCCAATTTTGTTCATTCAACTGAATGTGTGAATGTGTCACTGCTAGTGAGCCAGTCAGCGCAACATTGTCATCATGACATGCCGGCCCATAAGACACACATTCAGAGTGTTAATTAATTAATTGCGTTCTCGGCATTGATCGAATACAACAGATAATTCAACTCGCGGTTGCGGTGACTTTTTTTCTTCTCTTTATTCTTTTTTTTAATGTTTTTTTGTGGCTTTCGCCTTTATTTGATATGTTTTATGGAGGGACAGACAGTAGGCTGACAGGAAATGAGGAGACAGATGGGGGGTCACTCCCGCTGAGCAGCGGCCCAGGCCTTTTCTCCAGGGTCCGCAGAGAGGTGTGCCGCGGTCCGGTCGTGGACCGCGGTCCACCTGTTGAGGACCACTGCTCTATAAAAAAATATATAAAATATAGGCGAAAGCCACGTACGTTAAAAACAGATGGATCACTTCAATATATTTGACATCATTCCTGCTGGGATCCACTCATAAGGAAGAACTCTAGTGTGTGTGTGTGTGTGTGTGTGTGCACATAACATCTGTTGCACTAAACAACAGCATCATCACATAATATCCGTGTGTCAACATGAGCAGGACGGTACACACCATGACCTGAGAGCCTCTCTCAATGCATAAGGAATTAAGTCTGAGTAGTGACCAGTGTCTCAGGGGACCAGGGTAGTGACCAGTGTCCTCAGGGGACCCAGGGTAGTGACCAGTGTCTCAGGGGACCAGGGTAGTGACCAGTGGCTCAGGGGACCAGGGTAGTGACCAGTGGCTCAGGGGACCAGGGTAGTGACCAGTGGCTCAGGGGACCAGGGTAGTGACCAGTGGCTCAGGGGACCAGAGTAGTGACCAGTGGCTCAGGGGACCAGGGTAGTGACCAGTGGCTCAGGGGACCAGGGTAGTGACCAGTGGCTCAGGGGACCAGGGTAGTGACCAGTGGCTCAGGGGACCAGGGTAGTGACCGGATGGCAACCACAAGGTTCCAGTTCGATTGGGAATTAATGTACAGACCTCCATTTAACAGCATTTCTATCTCTGGGACCCCCAATTTATATTATTGTGAAATCAATGTTAATTTAACTGAGTGTAAAAATGGTTCCATTTGTACACTCTCGGAGGTACAGACCCATAAGGGTCCATTTTGTTCCAAACTATCATTTAGCTGGGGACCCCCTGGAACTATCATTTAGCTGGGGACCCCCTGGAACTATCATTTAGCTGGGGACCCCCTGGAACTCCCTCAAGGACCCCACTTTCAGAACCACAGTTCTAGGGTTAATGAACAAGTTTCTGTACATCTGTAGGGATGAACATTATGAACTATTATGGCTAACGTAGCCTATCTGGAATGCACCCTCCTCCATGTGTGTGTGTGTGTGTGTGTGTGTGTGTGTGTGTGTGTGTGTGTGTGTGTGTGTGTGTGTGTGTGTGTGGCTCCGACATACATTTAAAAAACAATGTGTTTCACTCTGGCCTTTTCAGGTTTTCAGGCCTTATATTAATATATTACCATTATGGTAATTTTTCCGGCAGGGCAGAGCCTGGCTTTAATCTTCAGGTCCGTTGAGAACTCTAGTGTGTGTGTGTGTGTGTGTGTGTGTGTGTGTGTGTGTGTGTGTGTGTGGTGTGTGTGTGTGTGTGGCTCCGACATACATTTAAAAAACAATGTGTTTCACTCTGGCCTTTTCAGGTTTTCAGGCCTTATATTAACAGTTTGACTGTTTTTTACGATTAACCCGCATTTTATCAACCCCCCTTCACTGCCGAGATTGTTGTATTACCTTTAGAGCATTACGCTGAATTATTTGGCTTTTAATCCGCGAAAATCCATCAAAAAAAGCTCCCGTGGTTTGTTATGATCTGTGTGTAGCATCCACCATCTTGGTGCACCCGGAAGACGCACACAAGATTGGTTTCAATGAGGCGTTGCAGCCAATGCATTTCCATTGGCCTCAATTTCCCAGAAGCCCTAGCAGCCCACAGCATGTGACGATTTCCGGTTTCGTCATCACAGCGAAGGAATCCAGTCTCATACTCCGCGACGAAGACGGATTTTCTTTTGATTCATTACATTACGGCGGATTAAACACCATAAAACAAAAGGCGGGTATGTCCGATACGGCAGCGACATTACCTGGAGTAATCCATTCGGGGCACGGAAACTGTTAATATATTACCATTATGGTAATTTTTCCCGGCAGGGCATAGCCTGAGAGAGAGAGAGAGAGAGAGAGAGAGAGAGAGAGAGAGAGAGAGACACACACACACACACACACACACACACACAGAGAGACAGACAGGCAGAGATAGGGAGAGAGAAAGGCCAAAAAGAGAGGGATAGAGATGGCTTAATTGATGACTGACCTGAGGAGTCATTGTTACAGTACTGACCTGAGGAGTCATTGTTACAGTACTGACCTGAGGAGTCATTGTTACAGTACTGACCTGAGGAGTCATTGTTACAGTACTGACCTGAGGAGTCATTGTTACAGTACTGACCTGAGGAGTCATTGTTACAGTACTGACCTGAGGAGTCATTGTTACAGTACTGACCTGAGGAGTCAATTGTTACAGTACTGACCTGAGGAGTCATTGTTACAGTACTGACCTGAGGAGTCATTGTTACAGGCCCATTACTGAGAGAGAAAAGAGATAGGAGAGAGAGAAGGGGGACCGTACCCAAGTTCCTCAGCCATATGTTCCCTCAGCCCTATGTTCCCTCAGCCCTACAAACTGCAGGTTGAAAAGACCCTCAGCTCTGAACTCAGTATAATCTGCACCTGGCTCGCTGATAAACTATCCTTACACCTCGGAAAAACTGAATCCATTCTCTTCGGATCAAATAGTAATCTCAGCAAGGCAGATGGCTTCATGGTTAGAGTGGGTGACAATATTATCACACGAAAAGATGAAATTACCTACCTAGGTTCCATCCTGGAGGCCAATCTTTCCGGTGATAAAATGGCCACAACGTAATCAAAAAAGTCAATCAAAGAACAAGATTCCTTTACAGGATCTCCTCACTGGTCAACAAAAACACCTTGAAGACCTTAACAGGAGCCCTCGTACAAGGTTTCTTTGACTATGCATGCACCTCTTGGTACCACAGCACCTCAAAGGCCCTTAAAACAAGGCTCCAGACCTCCCAAAACAAACTGGTCAGGCTCCTACTTGGCCTCACCTCTGCCCACTTTGACAGGCTGGGATGGCTTAGGGTCGACGACAGAGTACAGCATCTTGCAATGGGTCTGGTCCACAATATTCGATACACCACCAAGATACCCATGTACCTGTCTAAATACTTCCTTAAGTGTAATGTAAACGAAGTCCACACCCACAACACCAGAGGGAGTGCAACAAACAATGTACAAACCAGATTCGGCACAAACAAGGGACTAAATTATTTTCACTCCTATGCCACCAAAATGTGGAACGCCCTACCAACAGTCATTAAGACATGTGAATCCCTTGACTCCTTCAAAACCGCTCTCAAAGGGCACCTATGGACGGCTGCAATTTGAAAATGTCTCGTGTAAAATCTGAATCACCCCCCACCTTTCCCCCTCATTGTATCTTTTCCCTTTTTGCTTCCTTTATGATGAATTCCTGTTCTGTTCTTTAACTATACAGAAGTGTCTATTTGTACGTCTCTAAATGTTTTGATGAATTGAACATGGTGGACCCTGTTGTAAACAAGTGTAATGCTTAATTGGGTCGTCCACTCACAGTTAACAGTTTTTGTATTGATTTTGTGCTTGAAATGTACTGTAATTCTGCAAACTGTTAAAACATATTTATATATATCAATCAATCAAAACCCTATGTTCCCTGTTATGTACCTGGCCTAGGGGGTGCCAAGATACACAACAAAAAACAGGGGAAAAACAGTTGACCAAAGAAATAGAATTTATGAACTAAACAAAAATAGTAAATGTAAGGAATAAATCATGATTGAACAGATGAAGTGTGGAGATCAGTAGTCAGTGGTGTAGTGCTGTATGAAATGTATGTGTGTGTGTGTGTGTGTGTGTGTATGTGTGTGCGTGTTGTATGGATTAACAGACATGTTGAGAAGTGTCCATGGTGGAGTGCAGGATCGAGGCAAATGAAAGGAACATATCTGGGGAAGGACTGGGGAAGCAGGCATTTATAAGGCGTCGACACCCGGGCCCAGGTGCGAGCCACTTAGGCTGATCATCATGATTAGCTCTGCTCCCCAATCCTATTGGATACAAAGAACAGAGGTTACTATAGGGCAGGGGTGCCCATTACGTCGATCGCGGTCGACCAGTCGATGGCAAGCGCTGCGCAGGTAGACCGCTTGGCCCTGCCATGAAAAACAACAAAAAAACAATCCTCGCCTCGGGCATGCGGCGGCGGCTCTAAACCCCCCCACAATGCAGTGCCTTGTTTTCAAGTGTGGGGGTGTCTGCCCCCCCCCCGGGGCAGACACCTAAACCTAACCTTAACCCTCTCCCTAAACCTAACCCCCCCCGGGGCAGACACCTAAACCTAACCTTAACCCTCACCCTAACCTCCCCCGGGGCAGACACCTAAACCTAACCTTAACCCTCACCCTCACCCTAACCTCCCCCGGGGCAGACACCTAAACCTAACCTTAACCCTCACCCTAACCCTAACCTCCCCCGGGGCAGACACCTAAACCTAACCTTAACCCTCACCCTAACCCTAACCTCCCCCGGGGCAGACACCTAAACCTAACCTTAACCCTGTCCCGACCCCCAGCGCACCTCGGACCATTGCTCCTTCGGATCATAGGGTGCTTCCCGAGGCACAGCACGCTCTGCCTGCTCCGCCTCCTCCCTCCCTCCCAGTTCCACACACACGGAGTAAAGGGAGAGAGGACCAGGGCTAGAAGGAGTAACCTTGTAACCATAAGCATTGCTGTTTTCATCTTGCATTAACACAAATAAAATCCACACTGAGAGGGACAGAAGGTGTAACAGTGGTAGACCTACAAGGCTACATTAGCTAATGCTAGCTTGTAGAACATCCCGTCTCCTCATGCCCTCAAGTAACACTGTCCTCTGAAAGGCCATCTGCAATAACCTAAGTTCAAAGGATGCCTACAGTGCGTGTCAACCACATTAATCCCCATAGCCGACACAGCTTCAATGTTGTTTTTCATACCAATCGTTGTTATGCGTACACACCCATGGTACTGTGCCAAGAGAACTCACAAATCAAGACAAACGCACGCACACGCAGTCAAGTTGTCTACCGATGTTAACCATCTCAAACCCTCACCCTAACCTAACCTCCCACGGGACAGCACATCTAAATATTACCGTAACCCTCTCCCAACCCTTAGCGCACCCCTCACCAACCTTAATCCGGTCGTCTTAGCGCACCCCTCACCAACCTTATGTCTAACCAAAGGATGCCTCCCGAGCCATTTCCAATGTGATTGAATTGGCCATTTAGTTTCTTAACTTTGTGTCTTATATCTTTATGGGTCCAAGCCATGTCGGTCTGTCTCTGCCCCAAAAAGCAAGAATTTCAAACCCACAAAACGTATATTTGTATCTTTCCTTTCGTTATTTTAATCCATTGGATGATATGCCCCAATCTCTTAAAGGAGAATTCCATACTAAAAGGCTTTCTTACCTTTCTTTGTAGTTGTTACGTCCCCATCAAAGAGGTCCAGGTGTTATTTTGTGCAAAAGCTCCTTATTGGCTATTTCCCCTACCATAAGCCCTCAATGAATTGCATTGAATTGAATGGGATGTATGGGGTGTTGTGCTAATTCGCTTATTTCCATCGAAATAAGTAGTAAAGTGTGCCGCTTGGGTTATTATTTACATTATGAAGAGAGGATATAAATTATACAAAATAATTATAATTTTGAGCGATGGAAATAAGCAAATTAGCACAACACCCCATACATCCCATTCAATGCAATGCAATTCATTTAGGTCTTATGGTAGGGGAAATAGCCAATAAGGACCTTTTGCACAAAATAACACCTGGACCTCTTTGATGGGGACGTAACAACTACAAAGAAAGGTAAGAAAGCCTTTTAGTATGGAATTCTCCTTTAAACTGTGTTTGATTGATTGCCCGATTGATTGCCCGTGGTGGGAGTTCTGCTCTGGTTCTGATTGGTTGAGTCCCGTGGTGGGAGTTCTGCTCTGTTTCTGATTGGTTGAGTCCTGTGGTGGGAGTTCTGCTCTGGTTCTGATTGGTTGAGTCCCGTGGCGGTAGGTCTGCTCTGGTTCTGATTGGTTGAGTCCCATGGCGGTAGTTCTGCTCTGGTTCTGGTGAATATTAAGTAGTTCCGGTCATTTTGCGGGGGGCACTGGGGCCACGCTCAGTGGCCTTGTGGTTAGAGTGTCCGCCCTGAGACTGGGAGGTTGGGGTTCGATCCCCGGCCGGGTCATAACAAAGACGGTAAAAATGGGACCCAGTGCCTCCCTGCTTGACACTCAGCATCAAGGGATGGATTGGGGGGTAAGTCCCTGTGACATACTAGAGTCATGTCCAGGGGGTGTACTTGTACACCAAGCTGCCTCACGCTACAGAAACAGGAGATAGGCTCCTGCCCTGTGGGCCTCATGGCTACAGAAACAGGACATAGGCTCCTGCCCCTATGGGCCTCATGGCTACAGAAACAGGACATAGGCTCCTGCCCCTATGGGCCTCATGGCTACAGGAACAGGAGATAGGCTCCTGCCCTATGGGCCTCATGGCTACAGAAACAGGAGATAGGCTCCTGCCCCTATGGGCCTCATGGCTACAGAAACAGGAGATAGGCTCCTGCCCCTATGGGCCTCATGGCTACAGAAACAGGAGATAGGCTCCTGCCCTGTGGGCCTCATGGCTACAGAAACAGGCATAGGCTCCTGCCCTATGGGCCTCATGGCTACAGAAACAGGAGATAGGCTCCTGCCCTATGGGCCTCATGGCTACAGAAACAGGACATAGGCTCCTGCCCTATGGGCCTCATTGGCCCGGCAAGGCTACTTACTACTACTTACTGGGGCCACGCAGTAAAAGTAAATTAATCCACAAAACTAGCGTCATTTGTATTGATGACCTAATTTTTTAATATTAGCGGAACTTTCGTTCAACTTTGAGCCCTCTATCACATGGAACTATTTCTTTGGCGTAGTGATATGGACACAAAAAGCATAGTTCTGTGTGATAGAGGGGTAAAAAATGAACGAAAGTTGCACTAATATTTTAGAAATAGGTCATTTACTTGTACTGCATGGCCCCAGTGCCGCCCACAAAATGACCGGAACTACTTGATATTTCACCAAAACCAGAGCAGAACTCCCACCACGGGACTCGGGCAATCAATGAATACAGTTACAACCACTATATTAATGTTAAGTTAAAACAAATCTGAACTATCCCTTTAAAATGGAAATTACATTTTTCACTTTAAAGGGAATCCAAGCTAATAGAAACTGCAGGCTTTCTATTCCTGAAAAGTGTTAAATTGTAGTGAGGACCAAGTTGAAAAGTGTGACCAGATTTGACTGAGAGCCTGCCATTGCACCAGAGGAGAAAACTGAATGTTTATTTATATTTTATCCAAAATGCAATAATAGCAATTCAGATACTAGAGCATGTCTGAAATAAATATCAGAGCTGAAATTGACATAAATGCTTAAACATGTAGCTAGGTGTAATGTTAGAGACCACAGAAGTGAACCTTTTCAAGCCCGTTTTCTCAACTCGCTGTTTCTCTGCCAGACATTACTCTATAAGCCATATCTCCAAAACTGGTGGGTCAAACTGAACAACCAATATGTCAATTTGAAGCTATGATTCCCTGCTTTCATATAGGACTTAAAACCTAAAAAAAGAATCCAATGGCAGTCCCTCAGTCAAATTTGGCCACAAGTGGGGAAGTGGTCCTTTAAGCCCTCAGCCAATCAAATCATCGCCATGGTAAATGGTAAATGGTGCATTTATATAGCGCCTTTATCCAAGGCGCTTTACATAGATTGTGCATTACATTCACCCATTCATACACCGATTGCGGCAGAAGCCATGCAAGGTACCAACCAGCACATGGGGAGCAATTGGGGGTTCAGTGTCTTGCCCAAGGACACTTCACATGTAGACAGGAGGAGCCGGGATTGGAACCGCCGACCAATGGATCATTGGACGACCTGCTCTACCTCCTGAGCCACAGTCGCCCCATGGGTGATGGGGTACACACGCACACACAATGCTGGGCATAGGATGGGATAGCAGCCCATAGGATGGGATAGCACCCCATAGGAGGGGATAGCGCCCGTCAAAATAAATACATTAAATAAAATAAGGTCAATCACAACAAAGGAAATAGAGCATGCACCTCCACTCTAGCCCAGGTGCTAGACAAAAGGCAGTACAATAGAAAAAATAGAGTCTGCAACACTGGTATGAAAAACTCAGCTCCACTGGTTTATTTGATTCAACGTTTCGATCCCCAATCACAACATTGCCCCATGTCATGGTAACCTTCATTTAAAAGGAAAATCACATTGAGGTAAAATGTTAAATTAAGCATTTATATAGTGCTTTTTATGCAAAGGGATTTCCATATATTGTGCATGCACTCTGCATTCACACACACACACACACACACACACACACACACACACACACACACACACACACACACACACACACACACACACACACACACACACACACACACACACACACACACACACACACACACACACACACACACACACACACACACACACACACACACACAACTCTTGATTGAACCAGAAACTATAACCTTAAACTCAGTAAACTTAACTTGTCCGGGGGCGTGGTTATAAACACAACCCGTGTAGGAATTACTATGTCGTGTCACCCCCCCCCCCCCCCCCCCCCATCTCTCTCCCCATTTCCTGTCAGCCTACTGTGTGTAAATATAGGTGAAAGGTGAAAGCCACGTACGTTAAAAACAGACGGCTCGCTTCAATATATTTGACATAATTCCTGCTGGGATCCACATAAGGAAGAACTGTGTGTGTGTGTGTGTGTGTGTGTGTGTGTGCACAGACTTATAGCATGTTATGTAGACGGCACTATAATTGCATTGTATATAGTCATAGCACGCCATAGTACATATGTATAGCATAGTAGTATATATATATATATAGTTTATATGTATAGTCTCATAATATAGATATTCCACTTACTTTCTTAGCTTACGCATGTTTTATGATAAATGCTTTCATGTGATGTATTCCCATGCTTTTGTTCTTGATTATTGTAAGTCGCTCTGGATTAAGAGCGTCTGCTAAATGCCTAAATTGTAAATTGTAAATTGTAACAACAGCATCGTCACATAATATCCGTGTGTCCGTGCGCAACATATGCCCCTCTCAATGCATATCGCCCCAGACAGATTAAGTCTGGCCTCTCTCAATGAATATCGCCCCAGACAAAACAACTTGTTCATGCTACTAACACTGCCCGTACTGCTGTTTACTTCTGACCCCTGTTTCAAGTCACTGTACTGTACTCTCAATGTGTCCAGAGAGAGTTGGGGGGGATGGGGGAGTGGGTGGGAGAGGATAAGCAAGCTTACTGTATCTGTACATGTCTGTATTGCCTATTTGTGTAACTGCACTGTACTGTGTTTTGGACCCCCTCTAAAATGAGATGCTGCATCTCAAGGTATCCTTTAAATAAAATTCTGAGATGAAGTCTCAATGCAGCGGCAGTGGCTCAGGGGACCAGGGTAGTGACCAGTGGCTCAGGGGACCAGGGTAGTGACCAGTGGCTCAGGGGACCAGGGTAGTGACCGGATGGCTCAGGGGACCAGGGTAGTGACCGGATGGCTCAGGGGACCAGGGTAGTGACCAGTGGCTCAGGGGACCAGGGTAGTGACCAGTGGCTCAGGGGACCAGGGTAGTGACCAGTGGCTCAGGGGACCAGGGTAGTGACCGGATGGCAACCACAAGGTTCCAGTTCGATTGGAATTAATGTACAGACCTCCATTTAACAGCATTTCTATCTCTGGGACCCCCAATTTATATTATTGTGAAATCAATGTTAATTTAACTGAGTGTAAAAATGGTTCCATTTGTGCACTCTCGGAGGTACAGACCCATAAGTGTCCATTTTGTTCCAAACTATCATTTAGCTGGGGACGCCCTGGAACTATCATTTAGCTGGGGACCCCCTGGAACTATCATTTAGCTGGGGGCCCCCTGGAACTATCATTTAGCTGGGGACCCCCTGGAACTATCATTTAGCTGGGGACCCCCTGGAACTATCATTTAGCTGGGGCCCCCTGGAACTATCATTTAACTGGGGACCCCCCTGGAACTATCATTTAGCTGGGGACCCCCTGGAACTATCATTTAGCTGGGGACCCCCTGGAAGAGAGAGACACACACACACACAGAGACAGACAGGCAGAGAGAAAGACAAAAAGAGAGGGATAGAGATGGCTTAATTGATGACTGACCTGAGGAGTCATTGTTACAGTACTGACCTGAGGAGTCATTGTTACAGGCCCAGTACTGACCTGAGGAGTCATTGTTACAGGCCCAGTACTGACCTGAGGAGTCATTATAGATAGATAGATAGATAGATAGATAGATAGATAGATAGATAGATAGATAGATAGATAGATAGAGACCTTTACCTTGACCTTTAAAAGCACCTTTATTAAAACTCTGCAGTAGATAAAATGTCACTTCAGAATTGCAGTTAGCTCATATGATAACACCTTTTTTTCAAGAAAGAGTGAGAGAGATAGGATGAGAGAAAAAAAATAGATAGGAAAGAGAGAAGAGTAGAGAGAGAGACAGAGACAGAGAGATAAGCGAGGGAGAGAGAGAGAGAGAGAGAGAGAGAGAGAGAGAGAGAGAGAGAGAGAGAGAGAGAGAGAAGCGAGGGAGAGAGAGAGAGAGGGAAGCGAGGGTGGGTGGCAGAGAGAGAGAGGGAAGCGAGGGAGAGGGAGAGAGAGAGAGAGAGAGAGAGAAGCGAGGGAGAGAGAGAGAGAGAGAAGCGAGGGAGGGTGGCAGAGAGAGAGAGAGAGAGAGAGAGAGAGAGAGAGAAGGGAGAGAGAGAGAGAGAGAGAAGGGAGAGAGAGAGAGAGAGAGAGAGAGAGAGAGAGAAAAAGAGAGAGAGAGAGAGATAAGCGAGGGAGAGAGAGAGAGAGGGAAGCGAGGGAGGGTGGCAGAGAGAGAGAGAGAGAGAGAGAGAGAGAGAGAGAGAGAGAGAGAGAGGGAGTGCACTGCTCTACATAGGGTATGCAGTATCCATAGAGGGAGTGCACTGCTCTACATAGGGTATGGCAGTATCCTGGGTCCTCAGGCCTTCAGGAGGCTGAAACCCTGCAGCCAGTTGGATGGCCTCTGCGATCCACTGGGAAAGCCATACTTTAGTAATAGGGCTTCCTTTATAGGGTCATCCAAATGACGTTTTAAAATTGGATTATATACATTTTGGATCATGGTAAATTCAGGGTTGAACGTTGGGGAACCATTCAAAAACTATAAGGCAAACATTTCATATTTTAATTATGCTTTAAGTAGCATCATGTGACGTGTTAAACTAGGAGGTTATTCGTGATTCTGAATCAATTACAATCATCAGCTCTCAATGGTCTCGCACCTTCCTACCTACATGACTCCCTGCCTAAATATGTCCCAAACCTTCCTACCTACATGACTGCCTGCCTAAATATGTCCCAAACCGCCCCCTAAGGTCTTCCACCGCCGGCCTGCTCGCTTTGCCTAAAAAAATGGCAACTAAAAAATACGGGGAAGCAGCTTTTTGCTTCTACGGGCCGTCGGCATGGAACAAGCTCCCACTGTACCTTCGTCAGGCAGCCTCTGTAGACGTTTTTAAAGCTCAGCTCAAGACTCACTTCTACAACATTGCTTTTAATTGATCTTTTATTTTTTATTTTTTGTTACTGCTTGTTTTTTAATGTCGTTGCCTTGCTTTTCTTTTATTCTCCATTGTTCTGTAAAGCAATTTGAGCTGCATTTCATGTCATGAAAGGTGCTATACAAATAAAGTTTTATTATTATTATTATTAGTTTTACATGAAAAACACTCCTTGGGCTAAAAACGGCCATAACCGTCTCCACAAATGTGATGAGGTCATCCATCACATTTGGGCAAGTGGCTATGGCCGACTCTGCCCCTTTTTAGCTTAGATTGACTGACCTAACAGGCAGACAGGAAGGCAGGCAGACAGACAGACAGACAGACAGACAGACAGACAGACAGACAGACAGACAGGCAGACAGACAGACAGACAGACAGGCAGCCAGCCAGACAGACAGACAGACAGACAGACAGACAGGCAGACAGACAGACAGACAGACAGACAGACAGGCGGGCGGGCAGACGGACAGACAGGCACGTTGTTCCATTCTCATGACATGTGGCTGTTGCATGTCGCTGGTACATTTTGCACTTAATAAACAGGTTTCTGTACATCTGGCTATGCATGTGTCCTTCACGTGTTACTGTGTGTGTGTGTGTGTGTGTGTGTGTGTGTGTGTGTGTGTGTGTGTGTGTGTGTGTGTGTGTGTGTGTGTGTGTGTGTGTATGTGTGTGTGGCATGCGGATGCAATAATGGAGAAATGCACACACACCCTACAAGCTAAACTTGACTTGATTTATTAGACGTGATAATTGCATGCTAAATGCTTCTCGCGGAAACATCAAAGATGAAACACTGGTTTACCGTGAGAGACAGAACAGATAAACACGTGATGAGTGATTGATGGAGGGCCATGAAAGGACTTTGAGAGAATGCATCGTCAACATAGTTTAATGTGACGACACCGAACGTTGATCAGAGATGACTTTTAGCTTCTTTTTTTTTATATATATATTTTTATCCCACGATTTTGTAACCCATTTTTCACCCCTGAGTCAATCATCTAATGTGATCCTGGGCTCTACACACCCTCCGCCAACCTAGTCCCCATATATGGGGGACAAGGGGAGACCAACCTAGTCCCCATATATGGGGGACAAGGGGAGACCAACCTAGTCCCCATATATGGGGGACAAGGGGAGACCAACCTAGTCCCCATATATGGGGGACAAGGGGAGACCAACCTAGTCCCCATATATGGGGGACAAGGGGAGAGCAACGGACTTGAACTCATGCTTCCTTCATGCCTGAGTGTCCAAGTTGCTCCTTTACACCTGACAGGGGGGAGTTTCCCTGGTTGGACGTAGCGCGTGGAAGGAACACGTTATTCCAACCAGTTCCTTTCCCCTCCAGAGAGATACCTTTTAGGTTGGAGGGGGGGGGGGGGGGGGGGGGGGGGCTATGGTTTTTATGATCCTTATAGGGTCATCCAAATGACGTTTTAAAATTGGATTATATACATTTTGGATCATGGTAAATTCAGGGGTTGAACGTTGAGGAACCATTAAAAAACTATAAGGGCAACATTTCATATTTTAATTATGCTTTAAGTAGCATCATGTGACATATTAAACTAGAGGTTATTCATGATTCTGAATCAATTACAATCATTAGTTTTACATGAAAAACACTCCTTGGGCTAAAAACGTCCATAACCGTCTCCACAAATGTGATGAGGTCATCCATCACATTTGGGCAAGTGGCTATGGCCGACTTTTGCCCTTTAGTATTTTGGGTCACGCCACTTTTTAGCTTAGATTGATTGGCCTAACAGGCAGGCAGACAGACTGACAGGCAGACAGACAGACTGACAGGCAGGCAGGCAGGCAGGCAGGCAGGCAGGCAGGCAGGCAGACGGACAGGCAGGCAGGCAGGCAGGCAGGCAGGCAGGCAGGCAGACGGACAGACAGACAGACAAACAGGCGTGTCATACTGTAACATGTTGCTGTACAGCATGTCCTACTGCGATGTACATTTTGCAGTTAATGAACAGGTTTCTGTAGATGAACGCATGCAGCACGTCACCAACTGGAATGCATCCTTCTATGCAGGTGTCCTCCACGTGTTACTGTGTGTGTGTGTGTGTGTGTGTGTGTGTGTGTGTGTGTGTGTGTGTGTGTGTGTGTGTGTGTGTGTGTGTGTGTGCGTGCGTGATGACATTACGCCAAGTGTCTCAGAGTAGATCAAATACCTGTAAGACCTGTATTGATAGAAGGATGCATTCTGTACTGTACACATAATTATATACAGGTGAAATACTGGAACAGTTTACCGTGAGAGACAGAACAGATGATTGGGGCCGTGCCAGGAGTTTAAGAGAATGCATTGTCCACATAGTTTATTGTCACGACACCTAACTGTGTGTGTGTGTGTGTGTGTGTGTGTGTAACCAGTCTATGTGAACTTGTCCTGCACGATTCTGTGTCATATCCACAGCGCATAAAAGTGCACCGCAGCACTATGAGTGTGTGTGTGCGTGTGTGTGTGTGTGTGTGCACGTGTGTGCAGCATGCGTATGTTTGTGCGTGCAACATTGCACCACATTTCTTTTTTTTTTAAGATATTTCTTTGCGGCTTACGCCTTTTATTGATTTTTTGAAGGGACAGACAGTAGGCTGACAGGAAACGGGAGAGAGATGGGGGGGATGACATGCAGTAAAGGCCGTGTCGGGCTCGGGAGTCGAACCCGCGGCACACTGCGACTGGATTACCAGTCAGGTGCCCAGACCGTTACGCCACGGCCTGGGCCAACATTGCACCACATTTAACTGTGTTTTTCTAAACATGCACTAAGCAGTTAAAACCATGCAGTGAGACCAAATGGACCCTTACGGGTCTGTGACTCTGAGAGTGTAACACATGGAACCAAATGGACCCTTACAGGTCTGTGACTCTGAGAGTGTAACACATGGAACCAAATGGACCCTTACGGGTCTGTGACTCTGAGAGTGTAACACGTGGAACCAAATGGACCCTTATGGGTCTGTAACTCTGAGAGTGTAACACATGGAACCAAATGGACCCTTACAGGTCTGTGACTCTGAGAGTGTAACACATGGAACCAAATGGACCCTTACAGGTCTGTGACTCTGAGAGTGTAACACATGGAACCAAATGGACCCTTACGGGTCTGTGACTCTGAGAGTGTAACACATGGAACCAAATGGACCCTTATGGGTCTGTGACTCTGAGGCCCCTTTTCCACCGGTTGGTTCCCAATGGGAACCGGTTCAGTTCTTTGTGGCTTTTAAAGGGATTGTGACATTAAAAAAAAAGGTTTCGGAATTGTTCTTGTTTTTTTTAGGTTTTCTAATCTCAATTGCACCCAAAAAACATGAACTTTTAACATTCAGTAGATTTTCTGTGATCTGGGGTTTTCTGGCTCAAACAGGTGCTCTGATTTGCCGGCAGTAAGTGACATCACTAGCTGCAAATCCCATATATGTCAATGGGATTTGCCAGCAGATGTCACTGTTTCACTGTGTTGCCTGTTTTCATTGTAGCTCAAAAGGCCCAAAAAACCCCAAAGAAAACTTCAGACCACAGAAAATCCACTGAATGTTCAAAGTTCAGGTTTTTTGGGTGTAATTGAGGTCATAAAAACCTAAAATTAAAAATAAATGAAAATGAATGTCATAAAACCTTTAAGTCCATGAGCCAGAGCTCCAAAATTGAAACGTTAATTATGAATTGAGTGTAGCAAAACCATACCTATATTAGATTATTATCACCATGTAATTTAAGTATGATAAAGCTACTACTCATGTGGAAGGGACTTATCATCTATTAATTTACTTGTATTGATCCTATAAACAATTTAATATAGGTCTAGTTTTTCCCACCAATGTTGGAGCTCTGGCTCATGGACTAAGAACCAAAAAGAACTGAACCGGTTCCCATTGGGAACCAACCGGTGGAAAGGGGGTCTGTGTGCGTGCTTCATCGCTTGCACGTGTGTGTGTGTGTGTGTGTGTGTGTGTCAGTGTGTCACACACACACTGTCTCGCCCACCGGCCATAAATGCGTGTGCGTGCCAGACCCGCACGCATTATACAAGCACAGCATTATGTCGGCATTTACTACAGTTCGCGGTCACCGCTGGAAGGACATGTATAGAGCATAGAGTATAATGAATAGAGAAGGACATGTATAGAGCATAGAGTATATATGAATAGAGAAGGACATGTATAGAGCATAGAGTATATATGAATAGAGAAGGACATGTATAGAGCATAGAGTATATATGAATAGAGAAGGACATGTATAGAGCATAGAGTATAATGAATAGAGAAGGACATGTATAGAGCATAGAGTATAATGAATAGAGAAGGACATGTATAGAGCATAGAGTATATATGAATAGAGAAGGACATGTATAGAGCATAGAGTATAATGAATAGAGAAGGACATGTATAGAGCATAGAGTATATATGAATAGAGAAGGACATGTATAGAGCATAGAGTATATATGAATAGAGAAGGACATGTATAGAGCATAGAGTATATATGAATAGAGAAGGACATGTATAGAGCATAGAGTATATATGAATAGAGAAGGACATGTATAGAGCATAGAGTATAATGAATAGAGAAGGACATGTATAGAGCATAGAGTATATATGAATAGAGAAGGACATGTATAGAGCATAGAGTATATATGAATAGAGAAGGACATGTATAGAGCATAGAGTATATATGAATAGAGAAGGACATGTATAGAGCATAGAGTATATATGAATAGAGAAGGACATGTATAGAGCATAGAGTATATATGAATAGAGAAGGACATGTATAGAGCATAGAGTATATATGAATAGAGAAGGACATGTATAGAGCATAGAGTATATATGAATAGAGAAGGACATGTATAGAGCATAGAGTATATATGAATAGAGAAGGACATGTATAGAGCATAGAGTATAATGAATAGAGAAGGACATGTATAGAGCATAGAGTATATATGAATAGAGAAGGACATGTATAGAGCATAGAGTATACATGAATAGAGAAGGACATGTATAGAGCATAGAGTATATATGAATAGAGAAGGACATGTATAGAGCATAGAGTATATATGAATAGAGAAGGACATGTATAGAGCATAGAGTATAATGAATAGAGAAGGACATGTATAGAGCATAGAGTATATATGAATAGAGAAGGACATGTATAGAGCATAGAGTATATATGAATAGAGAAGGACATGTATAGAGCATAGAGTATATATGAATAGAGAAGGACATGTATAGAGCATAGAGTATATATGAATAGAGAAGGACATGTATAGAGCATAGAGTATATATGAATAGAGAAGGACATGTATAGAGCATAGAGTATATATGAATAGAGAAGGACATGTATAGAGCATAGAGTATATATGAATAGAGAAGGACATGTATAGAGCATAGAGTATATATGAATAGAGAAGGACATGTATAGAGCATAGAGTATATATGAATAGAGAAGGACATGTATAGAGCATAGAGTATATATGAATAGAGAAGGACATGTATAGAGCATAGAGTATATATGAATAGAGAAGGACATGTATAGAGCATAGAGTATATATGAATAGAGAAGGACATGTATAGAGCATAGAGTATATATGAATAGAGAAGGACATGTATAGAGCATAGAGTATAATGAATAGAGAAGGACATGTATAGAGCATAGAGTATATATGAATAGAGAAGGACATGTATAGAGCATAGAGTATATATGAATAGAGAAGGACATGTATAGAGCATAGAGTATAATGAATAGAGAAGGACATGTATAGAGCATAGAGTATAATGAATAGAGAAGGACATGTATAGAGCATAGAGTATAATGAATAGAGAAGGACATGTATAGAGCATAGAGTATATATGAATAGAGAAGGACATGTATAGAGCATAGAGTATAATGAATAGAGAAGGACATGTATAGAGCATAGAGTATAATGAATAGAGAAGGACATGTATAGAGCATAGAGTATATATGAATAGAGAAGGACATGTATATAGCATAGAGTATAATGAATAGAGAAGGACATGTATAGAGCATAGAGTATATATGAATAGAGAAGGACATGTATAGAGCATAGAGTATAATATATAAACTTTATTACAGGCTCATGGCCCACAGGGTAAAAACATACAATACATACAATACATAAAAAGATTAAAAAAAATAAGTTATCCAGCCCCTCAGGGAACAAATCAAAAGAGGCACTCGTGCCAGCGTCCTCTGATGGTGGATGTGAACCTGACAGAGCTACAGAGAGGGTCTGTCATCAGCCGTATTAATCCATTCAAGGAGCGGTCCAGTCTACACATGAATTTGTAGGTAAGGTTCCTCAAGAGGGCCATGAAGGTGGTGAGTCCTAGTGTACAGAATAGTGCACTAGCTCTAGTGCTCCTGGGTTTCTTGAGTAGAATGCGCAGACAGTCATTGTAGGCTACTTGCAGCTTGCGCAAGCTCTCCTTTTTAAAGTTCACCCACAATGGGGCAGTATAGAGGGGGGTGCAGTACGCTCTAAACAGGTTAACCTTAACATCAGTTGTACAGTGGTGAAATTTGCGAACCAGCATGTTTGCTTGCACATAAAGCATTCTCCTCTGTCTATACATGTCTTCATCATCATCTAGTGTATCTGTGATGATGTGACCAAGATATTTAGCACTTTTAGCTACATTTACAGTCTGACCAGACAGGTAAAAATGTGGGAACCTGAGCTCCGAGTCATCCTTCGTTCTACATATCAGGACCATGCTCTTCTTAGCATTATACTTAATATTAAAGTCCAGCCCATAATTAGAGCAGATATTGAGCAGATGTTGGAATCCGCTGCTACTAGGGGATATTAAGCTCAGGTCGTCCGCGTACATAAAGTGGTTAATTAGAGTATCACCAATCATACACCCAGTATTGCACTCTTCTAGCTGCTTTGATAGGCCGTCCATATATAAATTAAAGAGGGCTGGGGATAAAATCCCCCCCTGTCTGACGCCATTGCCCACCCGAAAGGGGGCAGATAGGGTGTTGCCCCATTTGACCTGCATTTGCTGGTTGGCATACCAGTAGACCAATATACATATTAAATTACTGGGCACACCCCTAAGCTTGAGCTTATTAAAAAGCTTATAATGATGAATAAGATCAAAAGCACGGGAAGCATCAATAAGACCAACAAACATAGTAGAACCCTGCTTTCTATATGTCTCTACTGCTTCTTTGAGAGCATATATACACATATCAGTACTATGTTTAGGCTTGAAGCCAAACTGATTGTCAGTGGTGGTTATATACATACTTAATCTGCCAGACGTAGTTTTTCTAATACTTTGGACAAAATGCTTGCAAGCGCTATAGGCCGGTAGTTATCAATACTACCAACTTTCCCTGACTTGTCTTTTATCACAGGGACTAGAACAACAGACAACATGGAGTCAGGTAAAGTACCATGGGTCATCAAACCAGAGAAACAAATAGAAAGCAGCACAGCCAATCTAGGACCAGCTAGCTTTAGGTGCTCAGCAGTGATATTATCTAGGCCACTGGCCTTTCTCTCAGACAGTTGCGCTATTGAATTAAAAACCTCATGGGTGTTAAAAACAGTGATTTCATTTTCATCTTCTATTTTTCCCACATGGAAAGGCTCACTTTTGACACTATTAAACAGGGAAGCATAATGCTGCCTCCAGAGTTCAGCGATGCCCACAGGATCAGTTACCCCCTCTATATTACATGGGAGTGCTACTTGAGCCCTGTTTAGGGACTTGACTTCTTTCCAAAAGTTAGTAAAATCATTATTAAGCAGATTGTCAGCCATAGAATGTGCACTCATGGCCTGCTCTTGCTTACTTATAAACCTTAATGCATATTTGTACTTGGCATTGGTTCTCTTTTTATGTTCTAGGACAGGTCCCAGTCTGGGCCTGCCAGCTATAACCCAGGCTCTATGGGCATCGTTGGCCTCAGCATGGTGGCTAGCTACATATTTATTCCACCCAGGCTTGGCCTTTTTAGGGCGTGAGAATAAAGACCTACTAGCATTCTGCAGGGCACTCACTATGTCATTGTACATGAGACAAAGGCTTTCCCCATGGGCTGGGTCCTCACAATTTACATTGGTGCAACAAATTGCATTCATGGGTAGATGCATATTAGACAATAATTCATTAGAGTAAAGAGAATATTTGAGGACATCATTTTCAGAGAGTTTGCCCCAATTTATTTTAGCCTCTTTTTCTTCATTAACCTTAGTGAGAGTTGGCACATTTTCAACATTTAAAACCATGGCAACAGGTATGTGGTCAGTCGTAGCTAACCCATAACGTATCTCCATATTAACTAACGTGGCGTGTGCATCAACAGTGGATATCACGTGATCGAGCCAAGAAGTGGTGTTCCATGCTTCGCTAATATAAGTAAAGCTTGACTCAGGCAAGAGCAGTTTGCTTGATATTACTAGGTTGGCTTCATTTGTGAATTTCTCCATATTCTTAGCAAATAAAGACTTGTTGTCTGACAGGTCAGCATTATAATCACCCAGCACATAGATACATGACGAATTGTTTTGTTCAATAAAAGAATCTATGAAAGCAAGCCTGCTCACAAACTCGTCAAGATGATCATATGATTCATATGGCATATAGATATTAATGACAAAATTCTTGCCACCTATGTTAAACTCAAGCCCAATTGCCCAGTCAACATTTAAACGTAAAACTTTAACCAGTGAGTCATATTTCGTATTCCATAATATAGCAACCCCACCAGCAATCCTACCTCGCAGAATTCTCGAGCTAAGGTCCGTGGTGGATTCTCCAGCACCGTGGAATTCCGGGTGTAGAGTGTTCAATTTATCCAGGTCCTGCTTAGCTAACCAAGATTCCTGTATACACAAGACATCACAGTCATCCAGCAGTGAGTCCACCACCAGCCGCCTCGCTTTGTCTGCAGCTGTATGTCCTACTCTTAGGCCACGAGAGTTGTAGGATATGACCCTCATTATGAGCCAGTGATAATCCCGACAGGGCTACTGGTTTCCCCGTTGACCGGGGACACGACCACAGGGGATCCAGAAGGGATCCTCTCTGGTGGTCTACCAGCTCCCTTTCTAGGGCGGCGAGGTTCGTAGTATTGCCTCACCACAGAGCCAGCTGGCCAGAACTGGGGGTCGTACATCTCCTTCCACTCGTTCCATTCAGCAGAGATACAGAAGGAGCTGAATCGGCTCAGTGGCGTCTCTATTCTCCTGCATTTCACTTCCCGGTTCATTTTCTCTTGCAGAAAGTCACGGAGAGTATCAGCATCAAGATCCGGTGAAAATTTCGTGGCAAACACGCTAACCAGCTTTGTGCTCACCGTGGACAGTTTCTCGTCATTTATCACCGCCGTCCCAGTTATGCCAGCTTTTTTCCGTGGATGTTTAGCTGCGCGGAGTGCAGTATAATGAATAGAGAAGGACATGTATAGAGCATAGAGTATAATGAATAGAGAAGGACATGTATAGAGCATAGAGTATAATGAATAGAGAAGGACATGTATAGAGCATAGAGTATAATGAATAGAGAAGGACATGTATAGAGCATAGAGTATATATGAATAGAGAAGGACATGTATAGAGCATAGAGTATAATGAATAGAGAAGGACATGTATAGAGCATAGAGTATAATGAATAGAGAAGGACATGTATAGAGCATAGAGTATAATGAATAGAGAAGGACATGTATAGAGCATAGAGTATAATGAATAGAGAAGGACATGTATAGAGCATAGAGTATATATGAATAGAGAAGGACATGTATAGAGCATAGAGTATAATGAATAGAGAAGGACATGTATAGAGCATAGAGTATAATGAATAGAGAAGGACATGTATAGAGCATAGAGTATATATGAATAGAGAAGGACATGTATAGAGCATAGAGTATAATGAATAGAGAAGGACATGTATAGAGCATAGAGTATATATGAATAGAGAAGGACATGTATAGAGCATAGAGTATATATGAATAGAGAAGGACATGTATAGAGCATAGAGTATATATGAATAGAGAAGGACATGTATAGAGCATAGAGTATTATGAATAGAGAAGGACATGTATAGAGCATAGAGTATATATGAATAGAGAAGGACATGTATAGAGCATAGAGTATAATGAATAGAGAAGGACATGTATAGAGCATAGAGTATATATGAATAGAGAAGGACATGTATAGAGCATAGAGTATAATGAATAGAGAAGGACATGTATAGAGCATAGAGTATATATGAATAGAGAAGGACATGTATAGAGCATAGAGTATATATGAATAGAGAAGGACATGTATAGAGCATAGAGTATAATGAATAGAGAAGGACATGTATAGAGCATAGAGTATATATGAATAGAGAAGGACATGTATAGAGCATAGAGTATAATGAATAGAGAAGGACATGTATAGAGCATAGAGTATATATGAATAGAGAAGGACATGTATAGAGCATAGAGTATATATGAATAGAGAAGGACATGTATAGAGCATAGAGTATATATGAATAGAGAAGGACATGTATAGAGCATAGAGTATTATGAATAGAGAAGGACATGTATAGAGCATAGAGTATATATGAATAGAGAAGGACATGTATATAGCATAGAGTATAATGAATAGAGAAGGACATGTATAGAGCATAGAGTATATATGAATAGAGAAGGACATGTATAGAGCATAGAGTATATATGAATAGAGAAGGACATGTATAGAGCATAGAGTATATATGAATAGAGAAGGACATGTAGAGCATAGAGTATATATGAATAGAGAAGGACATGTATAGAGCATAGAGTATAATGAATAGAGAAGGACATGTATAGAGCATAGAGTATATATGAATAGAGAAGGACATGTATAGAGCATAGAGTATAATGAATAGAGAAGGACATGTATAGAGCATAGAGTATAATGAATAGAGAAGGACATGTATAGAGCATAGAGTATAATGAATAGAGAAGGACATGTATAGAGCATAGAGTATATATGAATAGAGAAGGACATGTATAGAGCATAGAGTATAATGAATAGAGAAGGACATGTATAGAGCATAGAGTATAATGAATAGAGAAGGACATGTATAGAGCATAGAGTATAATGAATAGAGAAGGACATGTATAGAGCATAGAGTATATATGAATAGAGAAGGACATGTATAGAGCATAGAGTATAATGAATAGAGAAGGACATGTATAGAGCATAGAGTATAATGAATAGAGAAGGACATGTATAGAGCATAGAGTATATATGAATAGAGAAGGACATGTATAGAGCATAGAGTATATATGAATAGAGAAGGACATGTATAGAGCATAGAGTATAATGAATAGAGAAGGACATGTATAGAGCATAGAGTATAATGAATAGAGAAGGACATGTATAGAGCATAGAGTATATATGAATAGAGAAGGACATGTATAGAGCATAGAGTATATATGAATAGAGAAGGACATGTATAGAGCATAGAGTATATATGAATAGAGAAGGACATGTATAGAGCATAGAGTATAATGAATAGAGAAGGACATGTATAGAGCATAGAGTATAATGAATAGAGAAGGACATGTATAGAGCATAGAGTATAATGAATAGAGAAGGACATGTATAGAGCATAGAGTATAATGAATAGAGAAGGACATGTATAGAGCATAGAGTATAATGAATAGAGAAGGACATGTATAGAGCATAGAGTATATATGAATAGAGAAGGACATGTATAGAGCATAGAGTATATATGAATAGAGAAGGACATGTATAGAGCATAGAGTATATATGAATAGAGAAGGACATGTATAGAGCATAGAGTATATATGAATAGAGAAGGACATGTATAGAGCATAGAGTATAATGAATAGAGAAGGACATGTATAGAGCATAGAGTATATATGAATAGAGAAGGACATGTATAGAGCATAGAGTATATATGAATAGAGAAGGACATGTATAGAGCATAGAGTATATATGAATAGAGAAGGACATGTATAGAGCATAGAGTATAATGAATAGAGAAGGACATGTATAGAGCATAGAGTATAATGAATAGAGAAGGACATGTATAGAGCATAGAGTATAATGAATAGAGAAGGACATGTATAGAGCATAGAGTATAATGAATAGAGAAGGACATGTATAGAGCATAGAGTATATATGAATAGAGAAGGACATGTATAGAGCATAGAGTATATATGAATAGAGAAGGACATGTATAGAGCATAGAGTATAATGAATAGAGAAGGACATGTATAGAGCATAGAGTATATATGAATAGAGAAGGACATGTATAGAGCATAGAGTATAATGAATAGAGAAGGACATGTATAGAGCATAGAGTATATATGAATAGAGAAGGACATGTATAGAGCATAGAGTATAATGAATAGAGAAGGACATGTATAGAGCATAGAGTATAATGAATAGAGAAGGACATGTATAGAGCATAGAGTATATATGAATAGAGAAGGACATGTATAGAGCATAGAGTATAATGAATAGAGAAGGACATGTATAGAGCATAGAGTATAATGAATAGAGAAGGACATGTATAGAGCATAGAGTATATATGAATAGAGAAGGACATGTATAGAGCATAGAGTATATATGAATAGAGAAGGACATGTATAGAGCATAGAGTATATATGAATAGAGAAGGACATGTATAGAGCATAGAGTATATATGAATAGAGAAGGACATGTATAGAGCATAGAGTATAATGAATAGAGAAGGACATGTATAGAGCATAGAGTATATATATGAATAGAGAAGGACATGTATAGAGCATAGAGTATAATGAATAGAGAAGGACATGTATAGAGCATAGAGTATAATGAATAGAGAAGGACATGTATAGAGCATAGAGTATATATGAATAGAGAAGGACATGTATAGAGCATAGAGTATATATGAATAGAGAAGGACATGTATAGAGCATAGAGTATATATGAATAGAGAAGGACATGTATAGAGCATAGAGTATAATGAATAGAGAAGGACATGTATAGAGCATAGAGTATAATGAATAGAGAAGGACATGTATAGAGCATAGAGTATATATGAATAGAGAAGGACATGTATAGAGCATAGAGTGTAATGAATAGAGAAGGACATGTATAGAGCATAGAGTATATATGAATAGAGAAGGACATGTATAGAGCATAGAGTATAATGAATAGAGAAGGACATGTATAGAGCATAGAGTATATATGAATAGAGAAGGACATGTATAGAGCATAGAGTATATATGAATAGAGAAGGACATGTATAGAGCATAGAGTATAATGAATAGAGAAGGACATGTATAGAGCATAGAGTATAATGAATAGAGAAGGACATGTATAGAGCATAGAGTATATATGAATAGAGAAGGACATGTATAGAGCATAGAGTATAATGAATAGAGAAGGACATGTATAGAGCATAGAGTATATATGAATAGAGAAGGACATGTATAGAGCATAGAGTATATATGAATAGAGAAGGACATGTATAGAGCATAGAGTATATATATGAATAGAGAAGGACATGTATAGAGCATAGAGTATATATGAATAGAGAAGGACATGTATAGAGCATAGAGTATAATGAATAGAGAAGGACATGTATAGAGCATAGAGTATAATGAATAGAGAAGGACATGTATAGAGCATAGAGTATAATGAATAGAGAAGGACATGTATAGAGCATAGAGTATAGTGAATAGAGAAGGACATGTATAGAGCATAGAGTATAATGAATAGAGAAGGACATGTATAGAGCATAGAGTATAATGAATAGAGAAGGACATGTATAGAGCATAGAGTATATATGAATAGAGAAGGACATGTATAGAGCATAGAGTATATATGAATAGAGAAGGACATGTATAGAGCATAGAGTATATATGAATAGAGAAGGACATGTATAGAGCATAGAGTATATATGAATAGAGAAGGACATGTATAGAGCATAGAGTATAATGAATAGAGAAGGACATGTATAGAGCATAGAGTATATATATGAATAGAGAAGGACATGTATAGAGCATAGAGTATATATGAATAGAGAAGGACATGTATAGAGCATAGAGTATATATGAATAGAGAAGGACATGTATAGAGCATAGAGTATAATGAATAGAGAAGGACATGTATAGAGCATAGAGTATAATGAATAGAGAAGGACATGTATAGAGCATAGAGTATATATGAATAGAGAAGGACATGTATAGAGCATAGAGTATATATGAATAGAGAAGGACATGTATAGAGCATAGAGTATATATGAATAGAGAAGGACATGTATAGAGCATAGAGTATAATGAATAGAGAAGGACATGTATAGAGCATAGAGTATAATGAATAGAGAAGGACATGTATAGAGCATAGAGTATATATGAATAGAGAAGGACATGTATAGAGCATAGAGTATAATGGATAGAGAAGGACATGTATAGAGCATAGAGTATAATGAATAGAGAAGGACATGTATAGAGCATAGAGTATAATGAATAGAGAAGGACATGTATAGAGCATAGAGTATATATGAATAGAGAAGGACATGTATAGAGCATAGAGTATAATGAATAGAGAAGGACATGTATAGAGCATAGAGTATATATGAATAGAGAAGGACATGTATCAGCTCTCTCTCCATCTCTCACAGAACAACCTGCTGGATCCCAACCAGTCCGGATTCAAGAAGGCCCACTCCACAGAAACTGCCCTGCTGGCAGTCACAGAAGCACTACATGCTGCCCAAGCTGCTTCCCACTCTGCAGTACTGATTCTCCTAGACCTATCAGCAGCATTTGACACAGTGAACCACCAGCTGCTCCTAGACACCCTAGCGGAGCTAGGCATCGGTGGAACGGCACTAAAGTGGTTCTCCTCCTACCTCACCGACCGGACCTACCAGGTTTCCTGGAAAGGTCTGTTATCATCCCCCCGAACCCTCCAAACTGGGGTCCCACAGGGATCTGTACTTGGTCCCCTCCTTTTCTCACTGTACACTAAATCCCTTGGCACTATCATCTCTGCCCACAATATATCCTATCACTGCTACGCCGATGACACACAACTGTTCCTATCCTTCCCCCCCTCTACCACTCAGGTGGAAGAGCGCATCACTGCATGCCTGGCTGACATCTCACAGTGGATGTCCTCCAACCATCTCAAGCTGAACCCAGACAAGACTGAGCTTCTCTTCTTCCCAGCTAAGTCCTGCCCTATGCGGGAGCTAACTATTTCCGTAGACAACGCCCTGGTAACGTCTGTCCCAACAGCCAGGAATCTTGGTGTTGTCCTGGACAGTCAGCTCTCGTTCAAACCTCACATCACAGCTGTCACTCGATCCTGTAGGTTCACACTCTATAACATACGACGAATTAGACCGTTCCTCACCCAGGAATCAGCCCAGCTCCTAATCCAGACAACAGTCTTATCAAAACTCGACTACTGTAACTCCCTCCTTACTGGCCTACCAGCATGTGCACTTAAGCCTCTCCAGCTGATCCAAAATGCAGCAGCTCGCTTGGTCTTCAACCAGCCAAAATTCTCACATGTCTCCCCCCTGCTCCGCTCCCTCCACTGGCTCCCGGTCGCTGCCCGCACAGAATACAAAACTCTGATGCTGGCATTCAAAGCAACCAAAGGTATGGCTCCCCCATATCTTACAAGTATGATTGAACCCTACAAACCCTCCCGCGCACTCAGATCAGCCAACGCAGGGAAGCTGGAAGTACCCTCACTAAAAACGCCGGGACAACGCTCCACACGTCCCAAACTCTTCTCCCTTCTGGCTCCAAAACTGTGGAATGCACTTCCCATTGCAGTCAGAACTGCAGCATCACTCCCAATCTTCCGCCGTAGCCTGAAAACCCACCTTTTCAGACTCCATCATGGCCCTTAGCACTTACCCTAAACCCTTAGATAGCATTTCTGTTGGATTATATAGCATTTGATACAGACTTATAGCATGTTATGTAGACAGCACTGTAATTGTATTGTATGTAGTCATAGCACGCCATAGTACACATATATAGCATAGTAGTAAAGATGTATAGTTTATATGTATAGTGTATGTATAGTTTCACTATATAAATATTCCACTGTTACTTTCTTAGCTTACGCATGTTTCATGATAAATGCTTTTTATGTGATGTATTCCCATGCTTTGTTCTTGCTTAAATGTAAGTCGCTCTGGATTAAGAGCGTCTGCTAAATGCCTAAATTGTAAATTGTAAATGTATAGAGCATAGAGTATATATGAATAGAGAAGGACATGTATAGAGCATAGAGTATAATGAATAGAGAAGGACATGTATAGAGCATAGAGTATAATGAATAGAGAAGGACATGTATAGAGCATAGAGTATAATGAATAGAGAAGGACATGTATAGAGCATAGAGTATATATGAATAGAGAAGGACATGTATAGAGCATAGAGTATATATGAATAGAGAAGGACATGTATAGAGCATAGAGTATATATGAATAGAGAAGGACATGTATAGAGCATAGAGTATATATGAATAGAGAAGGACATGTATAGAGCATAGAGTATATATGAATAGAGAAGGACATGTATAGAGCATAGAGTATATATGAATAGAGAAGGACATGTATAGAGCATAGAGTATATATATGAATAGAGAAGGACATGTATAGAGCATAGAGTATATATATGAATAGAGAAGGACATGTATAGAGCATAGAGTATAATGAATAGAGAAGGACATGTATAGAGCATAGAGTATAATGAATAGAGAAGGACATGTATAGAGCATAGAGTGTAATGAATAGAGAAGGACATGTATAGAGCATAGAGTATATATGAATAGAGAAGGACATGTATAGAGCATAGAGTATATATGAATAGAGAAGGACATGTATAGAGCATAGAGTATATATGAATAGAGAAGGACATGTATAGAGCATAGAGTATATATGAATAGAGAAGGACATGTATAGAGCATAGAGTATAATGAATAGAGAAGGACATGTATAGAGCATAGAGTATATATGAATAGAGAAGGACATGTATAGAGCATAGAGTATATATGAATAGAGAAGGACATGTATATAGCATAGAGTATAATGAATAGAGAAGGACATGTATAGAGCATAGAGTATAATGAATAGAGAAGGACATGTATAGAGCATAGAGTATAATGAATAGAGAAGGACATGTATAGAGCATAGAGTATATATGAATAGAGAAGGACATGTATAGAGCATAGAGTATAATGAATAGAGAAGGACATGTATAGAGCATAGAGTATATATATTTATAGAGAAGGACATGTATAGAGCATAGAGTATATATGAATAGAGAAGGACATGTATAGAGCATAGAGTATATGAATAGAGAAGGACATGTATAGAGCATAGAGTATATATGAATAGAGAAGGACATGTATAGAGCATAGAGTATAATGAATAGAGAAGGACATGTATAGAGCATAGAGTATAATGAATAGAGAAGGACATGTATAGAGCATAGAGTATATATGAATAGAGAAGGACATGTATAGAGCATATATGAATAGAGAAGGACATGTATAGAGCATAGAGTATATATGAATAGAGAAGGACATGTATAGAGCATAGAGTATAATGAATAGAGAAGGACATGTATAGAGCATAGAGTATAATGAATAGAGAAGGCACCCAGAGGAAACCCTGAGGCCAAATGGACATAGAGTATAATGAATAGAGAAGGACATGTATAGAGCATAGAGTATAATGAATAGAGAAGGACATGTATAGAGCATAGAGTATAATGAATAGAGAAAAGGCACCCAGAGGAAACCCTGAGGCCAAATGGACATAGTGGAAGGACATGTATAGAGCATAGAGTATTATGAATAGAGAAGGCACCCAGAGGAAACCCTGAGGCCAAATGGACATAGAGTATAATGAATAGAGACGGCACCCAGAGGAAACCCTGAGGCCAAATGGACATAGTGGCCGAATGAAGGTATTGCAGCCTGGGCCCCAAACACATGGACGCGCTGGTCCGTTGACTATCATTGTGCACGTTCACGACGGCAGCACGCTCGTCCGCGTTTGTGCACGTTTAACGGCAGCGCATTCATGTGTTTGGGGCCAATCCATCCCAGAATGCACTATGTTCCTACCAGGAAGGAGGAGTGAAATCGCCTCATGCGCTTTTGAGCAACTTAATGCAAGTGGATGGAAGGAGAACTACAACTTAATGCAAGTGGATGGAAGGAGAACTCGGGTGTCTTCTCTATTCCCCCCCCCCCCCCCCCAACAGCTTTAATCTCGATTGTGTGTGTGTGTGTGTGTGTGTGTGTGTCTGTCTGAATGCATGTTTCACTTCAATCATGGAGCTACAACAGAGGCACAGCAATGCTGGCAATGGCACCAAATATATATATATACATATATATATATATATATATATATATATATATATAATATATACACACACATATGGCACGGGTGGAAACATTGGCACAGGGGATGGTGACTGGCACACTGGCATAAGTGTGAGACAGACACGTTTGATCTTTAACATTTACATATTCCCAAACCATTACATTTACTCCAATCACATCTACAAATTACATCCTGAACATAATTGGACATTCATTCAAACTGCGAAGTAGCATGGAGTCTGGGACATAGACAGGTCTATAGGTGAAGTGACATGGAGTCTGGGACATAGACAGGTCTATAGGTGAAGTGACATGGAGTCTGGGACATAGACAGGTCTATAGGAGTCTGGGACATAGACAGGTCTATAGGTGAAGTAGCATGGAGTCTGGGACATAGACAGGTCTATAGGTGAAGTGACGTGGAGTCTGGGACATAGACAGGTCTATAGGTGAAGTGACGTGGCGTCTGGGACATAGACAGGTCTATAGGTGAAGTGACATGGAGTCTGGGACATAGACAGGTCTATAGGTGAAGTAGCATGGAGTCTGGGACATAGACAGGTCTATAGGTGAAGTGACATGGAGTCTGGGACATAGACAGGTCTATAGGTGGGTTATTGCTCTGAGTCCATTAACATTACATCCTGATGTCCAAAACAATATTTCTAAGGTTGTTATGTGTATATGGAGTTATCACAATCAGTTGGGAATATTTCATTTAGATATGGACATATGGTATATGCCACACTGACTATCACAAAAAGTAAAACATGGAACTTTATGTGAAAACTATTGCAGACCCCTGCGGTACAGTACAGTACAGTACAGTACAGTACAGTACAGTACAGTACAGTACAGTGTGCTACAGTACAGTATGGCCCCTCTGGAGTGAGTGTGGAAATATAGTGGCCTCTGCCGTCTCTTTTCCAAACAACCTGGATACAGCGCATGCATGCATGCATGCATTCACACACGCACGCACGCACGGACACATACATGCACACGCACACACAAACAGACACCTGTTGTTAGAACTGAACAGACTCAAAGAGATGTATTTATTGTAGAGTGGTAAATGGAAACAATACTAGACTTAAGGTGACAAAATAAGCACACCTGGCCAACTTAGATAACATGTCAATGTTATTAAAATGCATCAAATGTACCAAATGATTTATATTGTCGGCATGCCACCCACCACCCCCCCCCCCCCCTTTTTTCCCCTCACTGTATATGTTTCGTTTCCCTTTTATCTCCTTTATGATGAATTCCTGTTGTCTTTTCTTTGGCTATATAGAAATGTCTATTTGTACGTCTCTAAATGTTTTGATGATTTGAACAAGGTGGACCCTCTTGTAAACAAGTGTAATGCTTTATTGGGTCGTCCACTCACAGTTAACAGTCTGTGTATCGAGTTGTGCTTGAAATGTACTGTTAATTATGCAAACTGTTTATAAATATTTCAAATGTTTGTTGGATCACATGAGGAGTTCTAATCCAGTGCTGTAGTGACCTTTACCTGTGCAAGTACTGGCGGTAGTCTTCCTCAGTCCCAGCGGCTGGCGTCTGCAGGCTGCAAGGCTCACACGGCCCAGATCCTCCTGGGTCCAGTTCAGGGTCCAGCTCAGCTCCAGGACCTTCAAGTGGGTCAGATGTGGGTGACCGATGTCCAGCTCAGCTCCAGGACCTTCAAGTGGGTCAGATGTGGGTGACCGATGTCCAGCTCAGCTCCAGGACCTTCAAGTGGGTCAGATGTGGGTGACCGATGTCCAGCTCAGCTCCAGGACCTTCAAGTGGGTCAGATGTGGGTGACCGATGTCCCGCGATGTGTCCTCATGTCCTCGTGGGGTCAGGTTGTTCTGCACCGTGGATGGAGACAACACAGACAGACAGTACAAAGGTAAACCGCAGTGATTCTCAAAAGTCTTTCGTTTCAAAGACCCACAGTTTGATATTTGTTAGATTAGTGGTTCAAAGATCCACAGTTTGATATGTGTTAGATTAGTGGTTCAAAGACCCACAGTTTGATGTGTTAGACTATAGTGGTTCAAAGACCCACAGTTTGATGTGTTAGACTATAGTGGTTCAAAGACCCACAGTTTGCAGAATATAGAAATAGCAGACCCACAAGCTTGCAGGTCTGCTATTTTTGAAAAAACACCAAAAGGGGTTCCCGCCCAGAATAGGTCAACCAGCAGAACGCTCAAGGGTTTATTTTCCCCAACGTGAAAAACTGCAAAGAATAACAAACAAAAAATGTTTTTTAACCACAATGAATTATACATGCATATGAATTATGAATGTCCTCTTTGACAGTCGAGCTGTCTCTTTTAAGTGTCCATAATCATGAAATCGTCCATGTTCATAAATGTAAACAAACACAATGAAATATCCATTACATTCACATGTGCACAAACGATGACATGACAATACTGTTTACAAACAAAACAACATAACATGTAACATACCGTGTGCGCCTTCTGCCAATTCGTTTAGGAGAGTTAGTTAATTTGAATCTTTATTTCTTTATTTTAAGGACACTTGTCCTTGTCCTTGTCCTTGAGCTCCACCACTGAAACTCTGTTTGTTCTGACTGAGCCTAGCTCACACAGGTGCACTCAATGCAGCTCAACCATCAGCGCTGGAAGGGACTGCTCCAGCACCCTCTGCTGGTGGAGAGGATAATCTTTTGACATGTCTATCAGAGCGTGCTGAATGCAGAATGCACAGCGAGTGAGTTGACAGATAGACACAACATGACGAGACAACAAAAACCTATTGTAGTTTTACTTTCACCTGCACCAGGTTTAAAGAAATCTAACTCAAACAACAACACAATAAGAGCACATAGTGTTATTATGATTAACTCGGTTAACTAGGTCCTAAATAAGTCATTATTAGGCCAATTATACCCGAATAAGAATAAAACTATACCTAAACCTAACCCTAACCTTAACCTCAGTAAAACTATACCTAAACCTAACCTCAGTAAACTATACCTAAACCTAACCTTAACCTCAGTAAAACTATACCTAAACCTAACCCTAACCTTAACCTCAGTAAAACTATACCTAAACCTAACCCTAACCCTAACCTTAACCTCAGAAAAACTATACCTAAACCTAACCTCAGTAAACTATACCTAAACCTAACCCTAACCTTAACCTCAGAAAAACTATAGGCCTACCTAAACCTAACCTCAGTAAACTATACCTAAACCTAACCCTAACCCTAACCTTAACCTCAGTAAAACTATACCTAAACCTAACCCTAACCCTAACCTTAACCTCAGTAAAACTATACCTAAACGGTTAACCTCAGTAAACTATACCTAAAACCTAACCTCAGTAAAACTAACGCAGTGGCTGGGGGGGGGGGGGGGGGGGGGCGTTTCCAAGAACCCAAATCCGCAGATGAAACCCTTTTAGCCATAATGAACAGCAATAAAAGACCAGTCACCACACACAGCATACAAATACACTATATTATCCAAAACAAAAATACATACAATGTTAACATAATTATACATTTTCAGAAAGGTATAAGCAATAAAATAAAACATTACAAAATACCCATTGCTGGAACAGCTACACTCTCAGAGTTACAGAGCTGTAAATATTCATTCATTTGTTCCTAACATTCAATAATGTTGCCCCTAGAAACACCTAAAGGACCCCGCATGTTGAGACTCAGTGATGCACAGCATGTCAAAGACATGTGCAAATAGTTTACATACAACCACACATGTTTTTGCTTTTACAGTATCAAATATACGTTCACTCATTATTCAACAGTGCACAACATAACAATGTATTTCTTTATATTGTGCGTGCGTGCGTATAAATTGGAGTGGATGGGTCATGGGTAGATAGAAGAGAAGGTTAAAAAAAACACCACTTAGACTGAGATAGACGTGTGCTTGTTTTGTTACTCAGATTTAAATGAACAACCAGGATGCACAGGAACATGTATTCCCCTCACTCACCTGCTCTTCTTCTCGTCAGGGGACTCGTGGCTGTCTTTCTGCATCCTTCTCTGACGGGTTTGATTCTGGTCTAGCAGGCTTTGTTTCGGTGAGTACCGGTAGTTACGTCGTTTTGTTTATTTGCTGGGAGTTTATTTGCACGGGAGTGAGAATATCCTTATATATAGAGAGCATACACGGGCAACTGGCGGCCACCACCTTCACTTAATGTGGCCCTCATCAGGTCACAGGTCAGAATACTGATATATTATTGATTACAGCTGCTACGGTTCCAAACATGCAAACATGACCTGCTTTAATTACGCAAGTATTTTCGACTGCTGTAAACTGTGGAATCTCAGTATCTCTGTGAAGGAACGTTTGAAATGTCCAATTATTAGGTGTAACTATTTGCTACCTATCTACTTTATGCATGTAAACACCTAGTATTATTAAGTATGGTTCAGTGGTTCTTTAGGCCAGTTCTTTAGGTCAGTGGTCCCCTCTGAAAGTATATATATCTTCTCTTTCTAGAATAAAACTTTAACTTAGATATATACTTAGTTTTTGCACACTACACTAACGTTAAGCTTCATGGTTAACTTTTTGACACTATCGTTACTTTTATACACCCCAGAAACATAATGTTGTATTACTTACGTCATCATTGACAGCAGTTATACATATACTATATAGAGTATGTAGTTGTAAGTTGATTAGCGGTATACTGTGGTTACTTTGCGCCAAAAACGTGCCAGCCAACCCGCCACTTGATGCGTATGCAAATAAAACAGCAGATTTGTGCCTGGTTTGCTGGGACCAGATTACATAAATGACCATATTTCTTACGTCATCAATGAGAGCTAGTCATACATATACACAACATGTACTCTGGTCCCAGCAAATCAGGCACAATTTGCTATTTTATTTGACTGATTATATATATAGTATAGTATACGTATGACTAGCTCTAAATGATGACGTAAGACATATGGTCGTTTATGTAATCTGGTCCCAGCAAACCAGGCACAAATTTGCTGTTTCATTTGCATACGCATCAAGTGGCGGGTTGGCTGGCACGGTGCACACAGACCGGGCGAAATTATTACTTGCGAGCTCTGCTTGCGCAAGTAATTAAAAGCATTTGAAAGGCATTTGAAATAAATAAAAAAACGCTACCTTTTCAATTTTCCTACAAAAAAATAATAAAAGAAATCAGTATTTCAATTCAAATATAGCAAAAATAGCCAATCTACAAGCTCAAGCTTGTATCTAAAAATGCGAATTTACCGCCCGCATGCATGCATGCGCATGTACCGCATCCGTAAGATTGCATTGGGAAAACATGGTAGCCTACTGGCTGACTTAATTCATTTTGCTCTCATGCCACCAAAATGTGGAACGTGCTATACCAACCATTATTAAGACATGAGAATCCCTTGACTCCTTCAAAACCTCTCTCAAAGGGCACCTTACAGACGGCTGCAATTCAAAACTGTCCCCTTTTCCCTCCTCACTGTATGTTTCTTTCCCTTTTTACCTCCTTTTATGATGATTTTCATGTTTTTGGCTATATAGAAGTGTATATTTGTACGTCTCTAAATGTTCTGATGCATTGAAAATGGTGAACCCTCTTGTAAACAAGTGTAATGCTTTATGGTGTCGTCCACAGTTAACAGTTTTTGCATCGAGTTGTGTGTGAAATGTACTGTAATTCTGCAAACTATTACATACTTCAATCAATCAATTCATAAGCTTTGTAAGTGGTTGTTTCCCCCCTGTCTAAAAATGTTGTGTATTTCCCAAAGGCTTTTCAGCTTCCAGGAAAAAAACTAAAATGCACAGGGTAGACATAAAAACAGAAAAAGTAGGCTACCAAAATCACGGCACTCTAAGTCTTTAATTAAGAGAGTGAGTATGTGTGAATGTATATAACCTTGTTGTAAGCAGCCTGGTTTTCCTCCTGGTCACTCTAAGTCTTTCAGAGAGTGAGTGTGTGTGAATGTATTGAACCTTGTTGTAAGCAGCCTGGTTTTCCTCCTGGTCACTCTAAGTCTTTCAGAGAGTGAGTATGTGTGAATGTATTGAACCTTGTTGTAAGCAGCCTGGTTTTCCTCCTGGTCACTCTAAGTCTTTCAGAGAGTGAGTGTGTGTGAATGTATTGAACCTTGTTGTAAGCAGCCTGGTTTTCCTCCTGGTCACTCTTTCAGAGAGTGAGTATGTGTGAATGTATTGAACCTTGTTGTAAGCAGCCTGGTTTTCCTCCTGGTCACTCTAAGTCTTTCAGAGAGTGAGTATGTGTGAATGTATATAACCTTGTTGTAAGCAGCCTGGTTTTCCTCCTGGTCACTCTAAGTCTTTCAGAGAGTGAGTATGTGTGAATGTATTGAACCTTGTTGTAAGCAGCCTGGTTTTCCTCCTGGTCACTCTAAGTCTTTCAGAGAGTGAGTATGTGTGAATGTATTTAACCTTGTTGTAAGCAGCCTGGTTTTCCTCCTGGTCACTCTAAGTCTTTCAGAGAGTGAGTGTGTGTGAATGTATTGAACCTTGTTGTAAGCAGCCTGGTTTTCCTCCTGGTCACTCTAAGTCTTTCAGAGAGTGAGTATGTGTGAATGTATTGAACCTTGTTGTAAGCAGCCTGGTTTTCCTCCTGGTCACTCTAAGTCTTTCAGAGAGTGAGTATGTGTGAATGTATTGAACCTTGTTGTAAGCAGCCTGGTTTTCCTCCTGGTCACTCTAAGTCTTTCAGAGAGTGAGTATGTGTGAATGTATTGAACCTTGTTGTAAGCAGCCTGGTTTTCCTCCTGGTCACTCTAAGTCTTTCAGAGAGTGAGTATGTGTGAATGTATTTAACCTTGTTGTAAGCAGCCTGGTTTTCCTCCTGGTCACTCTAAGTCTTTCAGAGAGTGAGTATGTGTGAATGTATTTAACCTTGTTGTAAGCAGCCTGGTTTTCCTCCTGGTCACTCTAAGTCTTTCAGAGAGTGAGTATGTGTGAATGTATTGAACCTTGTTGTAAGCAGCCTGGTTTTCCTCCTGGTCAAGCAGCAGTATACTGCTGGAGTGTTCTGTCAATGCCTCCCACAGAGCTACGGCGCTCACACCATCTATATGAATATGATCCAACAACATATCAGCATCGTAGATTACATACAGTACACTTCCATTCAGTGGTGGAAAACGTACTAAAAGGTTTTACTTAAAGGACCACTTCACCACTTTTCAACGTATCTTCATATAATAGGTCTTCACTAATGTTCATGATAAAATACCAAAGAAAATTCTACTCAGTCTGCGTCTCATAGGAGGGCTGTGGGCAGTTTAGAAACCCGTCCACCAGTGACATCATCGTTAGCCAGATTATTTTTAAACAAGATCTTTTTTTTACAAAAATGTTTCGATTTTTATTATCGTGAAAACAATGGTTTCCATTTTCGCATTGCAACTTTTCAGGACTAGACAGCCTGCAGTTTCTATTAGCTTGGATTCCCCGTCGATGATGTCACTGGTAGACGGGTTTCTGAACTGCCCACCAGCCCTCCCGTGAGACACAGACTGAAGAAAATTGTGCCATTTTATCATGATTATTAGTGAGGACCTATTATATGAAGATGGGTTGAAAAGTGGTGAAGTGGTCCTTTAAGTGAAACTATCAATACTGCAATATGGATGTAAGTCTGTTACAAGTATTAAAAATGTACTCAAGTAAAAGTACAAAAGTATCCGCATCATCAAAATGTACTTAACCGTCTTCCTGCCATTGCCGAAGCCCTTCGGCAATTGAAGCATTAATTTGATATTAACGCTTGCTGCCATTGCCGAAGCCCTTCGGCAATTGCCCTTTATTAGTGCATATGATTGATCAAGCCATAATGCTACTCACGTTAGCCGGTTAGCTAGCACTGTTGTTAGCACTGCACTGGATCGTTCATATTAATTCACCGTCGCCATAAGAATCCATTCTATCCGTTTCTTTCAATCGCCTGTATCTCCTATTCCTTGTCCCAGATGGCATTTTTGGTCAAAACAGCGTTTCTTTGACGGCACGAGCCGACGTTGTGGAGTGCAAAAATGTACCGGCATTTTTCGATCATGTAAACAAAGGTTGTCTTGGCAACGTAAAGCTGGCAGGGATAAGCTCACTTCCGGTTGAGGCAAAATGTGGCTTTTCAAAATAAGAGCTCAAATTAAAAAAATGCTGGCATGAATTAGGTCCTAATTTCTCAATAAATGGCAGCAGTAAAAGGGTTAAAGTACTAAAAGTAAAGTACTAAAATTGTTAAAAAAAAAAGTTCAAAATGTGTACAAAATCCTTTGAAAATTGACGATCTACAAGCTCACAATTGTGTTCAAATAATTCTAGTGGATTAAAAAGTAGTAGTTTTGGCTCTGATATGTAGTGGAGTATTGGAAATTGGAAATAATCAAGTAAAGTACAAATACCTCAAAATTGTACAGTACTTGAGTACTTGACTTAAAAGTACTTAGTTACTTAGTTACCACTGCTTCCATCACAGGCTTGCTGGGGGCAGTCCATAGAGCAATTAAGGGGTTAATTCAACATTCTATGTCTGTGACAATTATTCATATTCATCAAAGTGACATGGCTATTTCTTTTATAGCTTTACTGGCTGACTGATTTTGCTCCTATATGCCACCAAAAAGTGGAACACCCTACCAACAGTCATTAAGACATGCAAATCCCTTGACTCCTTCCAAACCGCTCTCAAAGGGCACCTATACGGACGGCTGCAATTCGAATGTCCTTGACATGAAAAAGTTTGGGAACCACTGCTTTCCATCACTATGTCATTTCCGCCCATGTGTGTCTCTGTGAGCGCTACAGCAGCAGTGGGTGGAGAGAGAGTGAGAGGGTTGGTCCTGCATGTAAGCACCGTTCTGTCCCGTGTTGATCTGGGGGAGAGTTGAACCGGGAAGCGGAGCAGACGTTGGACCATCACAGTGGACGGAAGACGGAGATATTAAACTACTTGGACTTTTTAAAAGACAGATGTCGTCCGACAGCTTTCCAGCCGCTGCGTCAGAGAAGCAACAGATGGACCAGGGAGCCATGCTGAAGCAGCCTGTGATAAAGTTACACAGAATAATAGGTGTGTACATGTTTTTATGTCTCTATACAAATGTATTTCAGCTTCAACAGAAAGCAGATGCACAGAAATGTCGTCGGTACTCGGCGGAGACTAGTAATGCTTCCTCCCAGCACGAACACACTGTGCGTCTGCGTGTGCGTTTGCGTGCGCGTTGATAGGGATAGGGAACGTCACTTTAATTCTATGCAACTTATAAACACTGTAATTTCTCTTTTAATCAATCCACTGATATGCAAGAGTGGACATTGTGTGAGTGTTAGTTAGTTTCAATGTATTGAAGCTGTCATATATAGTGTTTGTGTACAGCCAGCTACAGTAAGTATACCTTCTAAGTGCCTAGCAGCAGACCTAGCTGTATCAGATTCCTTCTACTGCTCCTCCTTAACCTCAAGGTCACTGCAGGCACCAGTGGTTCCTTGTTTATGCTCTGTTTATCTCTATGTGAGCAACCCCTCCATTCTATGATCCTTTCTCCTGTTTATGCCCTGTTTATCTCTATGTGAGCAACCCCTCCATTCTATGATCCTCTCTCCTGTTTATGCCCTGTTTATCTCTATGTGAGCAACCCCTCCATTCTATGATCCTCTCTCCTGTTTATGCCCTGTTTATCTCTATGTGAGCAACCCCTCCATTCTATGATCCTCTCTCCTGTTTATGCCCTGTTTATCTCTATGTGAGCATTAACCCCTCCCATTCTATGATCCTTTCTCCTGTTTATGCCCTGTTTATCTCTATGTGAGCATTAACCCCTCCATTCTATGATCCTCTCTCCTGTTTATGCCCTGTTTATCTCTATGTGAGCATTAACCCCTCCATTCTATGATCCTCTCTCCTGTTTATGCCCTGTTTATCTCTATGTGAGCATTAACCCCTCCATTCTATGATCCTCTCTCCTGTTTATGCCCTGTTTATCTCTATGTGAGCATTAACCCCTCCATTCTATGATCCTCTCTCCTGTTTATGCCCTGTTTATCTCTATGTGAGCATTAACCCCTCCATTCTATGATCCTCTCTCCTGTTTATGCCCTGTTTATCTCTATGTGAGCAACCCCTCCATTCTATGATCCTTTCTCCTGTTTATGCCCTGTTTATCTCTATGTGAGCAACCCCTCCATTCTATGATCCTCTCTCCTGTTTATGTCCTGTTTATCTCTATGTGAGCAACCCCTCCATTCTATGATCCTTTCTCCTGTTTATGCCCTGTTTATCTCTATGTGAGCATTAACCCCTCCATTCTATGATCCTCTCTCCTGTTTATGCCCTGTTTATCTCTATGTGAGCATTAACCCCTCCATTCTATGATCCTCTCTCCTGTTTATGCCCTGTTTATCTCTATGTGAGCAACCCCTCCATTCTATGATCCTCTCTCCTGTTTATGCCCTGTTTATCTCTATGTGAGCATTAACCCCTCCATTCTATGATCCTCTCTCCTGTTTATGCCCTGTTTATCTCTATGTGAGCATTAACCCCTCCATTCTATGATCCTCTCTCCTGTTTATGCCCTGTTTATCTCTATGTGAGCAACCCCTCCATTCTATGATCCTCTCTCCTGTTTATGCCCTGTTTATCTCTATGTGAGCATTAACCCCTCCATTCTATGATCCTCTCTCCTGTTTATGCCCTGTTTATCTCTATGTGAGCATTAACCCCTCCATTCTATGATCCTCTCTCCTGTTTATGCCCTGTTTATCTCTATGTGAGCATTAACCCCTCCATTCTATGATCCTCTCTCCTGTTTATGCCCTGTTTATCTCTATGTGAGCATTAACCCCTCCATTCTATGATCCTTTCTCCTGTTTATGCCCTGTTTATCTCTATGTGAGCAACCCCTCCATTCTATGATCCTCTCTCCTGTTTATGCCCTGTTTATCTCTATGTGAGCAACCCCTCCATTCTATGATCCTCTCTCCTGTTTATGTCCTGTTTATCTCTATGTGAGCATTAACCCCTCCATTCTATGATCCTCTCTCCTGTTTATCTCTATGTGAGCATTAACCCCTCCATTATATGATCCTCTCTCCTGTTTATGCCCTGTTTATCTCTATGTGAGCAACCCCTCCCATTCTATGATCCTCTCTCCTGTTTATGCCCTGTTTATCTCTATGTGAGCATTAACCCCTCCATTCTATGATCCTCTCTCCTGTTTATGCCCTGTTTATCTCTATGTGAGCAACCCCTCCCATTCTATGATCCTTTCTCCTGTTTATGCCCTGTTTATCTCTATGTGAGCATTAACCCCTCCCATTCTATGATCCTTTCTCCTGTTTATGCCCTGTTTATCTCTATGTGAGCAACCCCTCCCATTCTATGATCCTCTCTCCTGGGAACAATATATACTCCTCTGTTCTGTGTGTTGCTCACAGCCGCTTATACGTATACCGAGTGAGACTTCCATCATTTCTATGCATACAACCCTATTGGTATTAAAGCCACAAAGACAACTTTGTACCGATCAAGTAAGATTGATAGTACTTGGGCTGTGCAGGCCCGTTTCTGGGTGGGGGTGGCGGGGGGTGGGGTCTTGGGCCAGGCATAGAGAAGCTCTCCTCCCACGCATACCATCCAAAGGGATGAGCTGCGCGGGGGGAGGAAAAAAGATAACCCAGCTGGAGCAGGGGGAGTGGTACCAGGGGGGGGGGGGGGGGTATAAGGCGGCTGTGTGTAAAGACATGTGTGTCCATGAGAACAGTTCGGTGGAAAGGTTTCATTCTCATGTGTTTGTGTAAGTGTGTTCCTGGCATATCTTCCGAAGGTCACCTCACGTTGCCTCAAAGTCCTGCGTTATCATGGCGGGTTCAGTGGAAACGAACACGACCCAGTCCGAAGACACAACAGGTGTGTCAGGGAGGGGGGGGGGGGGGGGGGGGGGGATGGGGGCACGTGATTTCTCTCGCCTGTCTCCTTTAAATCCATGAAGGGAATCCGATTCAATGGCCGGTTAGTCAGGAGTTTTTGGCGAAGGAGACGCGCTTTAGTCACCCTCTCCTCTGTCCAGCTGAAGGAGACACGCTTTAGTCACCCTCTCCTCTGTCCAGCTGAAGGAGACGCGCTTTAGTCACCCTCTCCTCTGTCCAGCTGAAGGAGACACGCTTTAGTCTCCCTCTCCTCTGTCCAGCTGAAGGAGACGCGCTTTAGTCACCCTCTCCTCTGTCCAGATGAAGGAGACACGCTTTAGTCACCCTCTCCTCTGTCCAGCTGAAGGAGACGCGCTTTAGTCACCCTCTCCTCTGTCCAGCTGAAGGAGACACGCTTTAGTCTCCCTCTCCTCTGTCCAGCTGAAGGAGAGGCGCTTTAGTCACCCTCTCCTCTGTCCAGCTGCGCTCGTAGTAAGGTGATAGAATGTATGTACAGCATATAGACAATAAAAAATACTATATACAGAATTTTGCACTTTAAACAATAGAAGCCTGTCGGCTGCCGGACTAAAGGTTGTCAATACTGGAATGATTTCCCTCTCACACTGAGGGAATTCCCCACTTTCACAGCTTTTAAAGGGCAACAACCAGTCATGTGATCACATATGACTCTCACTCGACAATAGAGTAGGCCTACCCTAGTAATAGTTTTAATCTTTTCTTATTCTTCTCTTTTTACTGTGTTTGAAATGTACTGTATTTGTATGCTGTTCACTCGTGTATTATTATGTAAGTACTGTTTAGTGTTAAATGTCTGGGGACTACGGATGGAAATTAGCATCACTGCTAAATCCGAAAGGTGTATTTACGCTACATTTGTATGTAATGTTCATTAAGCTCTGACCCGTCCAAATAAATTAACTAAATTACCAACTGAACATTATCAGTTGGTAATACAACACAGCTTGCATGTTATTTCAAAACATTTTATGTTTTTTTTCTCTGTCCTCATTCTCCATCCCAGATGTCTTTCCTGCCCAACTCAAACATATCCACAGCAGAAATAGACATCTCAAACATCACCAGAGAGCTCAGCCCTACACCTGTGACCAGTGTGGGATAAGCTTCAGATGGAGCAGTAATCTCAAACGACACCAGAGAATCCATACAGGACAGAAACCCTACTACTGTGACCAGTGTGGGATAAGCTTCAGCCAGAGCAGTAATCTCAAAGATCACCAGAGAATTCATACAGGAGAGAAACCCTACTACTGTGACCAGTGTGGCAACCGCTTCAGCCAGAGCAAAACTCTCAAAAATCACCAGAGAATTCATACAGGAGAGAAACCCTACTACTGTGACCAGTGTGGGATAAGCTTCAGCCAGAGCAGTACTCTCAAAGATCACCAGAAGATTCATACAGGAGAGAAACCCTACTACTGTGACCAGTGTGGCAACCGCTTCAGCCAGAGCAAAACTCTCAAAAATCACCAGAGAATTCATACAGGAGAGAAACCCTACTACTGTGACCAGTGTGGCAAACGGTTCAGCCGGGGCAGTACTCTAAAAAAACACCAGATAATTCATACAGGACAGAAACCCTACACCTGTGACCAGTGTGGGATAAGCTTCAGCCGGAACAGTACTCTGAAAAGTCACCAGATAATTCATACAGGAGAGAAACCCTACTACTGTGACCAGTGTGGGATAAGCTTCAGCCGGAGCAGTACTCTCAAAGATCACCAGAAGATTCATACAGGAGAGAAACCCTACTACTGTGACCAGTGTGGCAACCGCTTCAGCCAGAGCAAAACTCTCAAAAATCACCAGAGAATTCATACAGGAGAGAAACCCTACTACTGTGACCAGTGTGGCAAACGGTTCAGCCGGGGCAGTACTCTCAAAAAACACCAGATAATTCATACAGGACAGAAACCCTACACCTGTGACCAGTGTGGGATAAGCTTCAGCCGGAACAGTACTCTGAAAAGTCACCAGATAATTCATACAGGAGAGAAACCCTACTACTGTGACCAGTGTGGGATAAGCTTCAGCCGGAGCAGTAATCTCAAAAGTCACCAGAGAATTCATACAGGACAGAAACCCTACTACTGTGACCAGTGTGGGATAAGCTTCAGCCAGAGCAGTAATCTCAAAAGTCACCAGAGAATTCATACAGGACAGAAGCCCTACTACTGTGACCAGTGTTTCAAACGGTTCAGTCACAGCGGTAATCTCAAACTACACCAGAGAATTCATACAGGACATAAGCCCTACACCTGTGACCAGTGTGGGATAAGCTTCAGACGGAGCAGTCATCTCAAAAGTCATCAGAAAATTCATACAAGAGAGTAGCCCTAGACCTGTGACCAGTGTGGGAAATGGTTCAGCACAAGCAGTGAGTAAAAAAACAACAAATGGCTGCAGTTATAGTTGTACTGCCACCCCAATCAGCTGCAGGGGTCAATGGGTCGTACCCCACACAGACAGACAGACAGACATTGGAGCGGTTAGACACGGCTCAAAAACTGGCAAACTTTGTGAACCTGATCAGCAAAGTGTTAAACAACACATTTGTTTGTTTCTATTAGTTACTGCCAGAGGGAGGTCTAGCCAACACTATAAGGACTCCTGGATTGCAGCCCTCCACACTGTCCTATATCTAACACCAGGTTCTTGAACTCTACAGTGTTGTTAGCGTCACAGTGCGTCTACGTAGGTGGTGTCCTTCTTCCACAGTTTCCGTGCCGGGAATGGATTACTCCAGGTTAATGTCGCTGCCATATCGGACATACCCGCCTTTTGTTTTATGTGTTTAATCCGCCGTAATGTAATGAATGAAAAGAAAATCCGTCTTCGCCGCGGAGATAGAGACTAGATGCATTTGTTTTGATGACGACACCGGAAATCGTCACATGCTGTGGGCTGCTAGGGCTTCTGGGAAATTGAGGCCAATGCAAACGAATGGGGTTCAACGCCTCATGGAGGAGGCTTCTGTGCTGCGTCTTCCGGGTGTAGCAAGATGGCGGGTGGTGTGATCGTTCATAACAAACGGAGGAAACTTTTTTCGCTCGATTTTCGCGGATTAAAAGCCCAAATAATTCAGCGTATGCTCTAAAGGTAATACAACAATCTCGGCAGTGAAGGGGGGTTGATTAAAATGCGGGTTAAGCGTAAAAAACAGTCAAACTGTTAAATGGTAAATGGTGCATTTATGTAGCGCCTTTATCCAAGGCGCTTTTACATAGATTGTGCATTACATTCACCCATTCACACACCGGTGGCGGCGGAAACCATGCAAGGCACCAACCAGCACATCAGGAGCAATTAGGGGTTTGGTGTCTTGCTCAAGGACACTTTGACACCAACTCTGGGGGAGCCCGGGTTCGAAATGGCAACCCTGACTCACTGCCGCCCATTACTGGCAAAGCCTTACTGGCTTTGCCCTGGGTTGGCTCCCATAGAGTCAGTTTACTTGCCTCTAGTTCTGGGTGCCTGACGCAGTGCCCAACCAGCCTCATCCTTCTCTGTCTGTGACCCGTGGTAGGTCCCCCATAGAGGTCCACATTTCTGATGCGGCCAGTCCATGTGACACCTAGTGCCATTCGTAGCGTTCTTGTGTTTCTATTAATACAATAGAAATACATTTTAATTTGCCTGTAGGCTGTTTTATGTTAAATTGTTTAGAAGATATTGACATAGCCCTACTGGTCAATATGGTAGTGTTAAAGTGGGAAAAAAAGCATTCAGGTAGCCTACCTTCTTTCCATCTCCTATTCTAGGACAGGGATGAATTGTCACCCTCAAATAACAACATTAAATAATAGACTAGAAATATTGTTCCTGAAGAAACAATGCAGGGTCGATGCAAGCCAAAAGATTGTACCATAAATAGTACAGATGCAGACATGGTCGCTAAAGAAATATTACTCAACTTTAATTTAGGCCAATTCATGTGATTTCAGTGAGTCTACAAGAATCAACAGGCTCTTGATTATCTCCACTGCTCTCAGTTGGTTCTTCAAACACCAATTTTTTGTACTTTTTTGTACTAATCGAATATGATGTGTGTAGTTATTTATAGAGCTAGCTAGCCTCTTAATTTCGATCTCAAAGATTGAAGCAGATCTCCCAGATTGAAGCAAATTAACTTTATTTTATTTCTAATACCATAATCATCATCATAGGTCAAATTGAATTGACAATTACTACAACAACATTGAAGAGGCTTTGGATGTATAGTGGTTAACTTGAGTTGTCAGCTGTTGGGTGGGGGTGAGGAACTGTGATGTGCATTTGATTATATTTAATTGTATGTAATGTGTTTTTTTAGTTTGTTTTGTATTCATGGACATATATCCTGCATGTTGTTTCTTTGAAGATTTTGATTTGAGTGTTTGTGCTGCCATTTGGGTGTATGAAAAAATATGTGAATAATTGTTTTAAGAATACTATGACGTAAAGAAAAATCTATAAAAAAAGAAACAATTACGACAACTATTACCACCGATACCTCCATATATCATTGCTATCATTCTCACTACTGTCCTACCCTCATAATTTAATATACTAATTATCCTGTGATATACTGTATTTAGACTAGAGAATAAGCTTGAGCAGTAATTTGAATTGACAGATATTTCTGCTGTGTTTGACATCCTCTGACAAGCGATCGATCAATAAAAAAAGCCTATATCCTTTTCTGAATGAGTACACAAATTAAATGTAGAACGTTTTAAAGTTTATTTTTACATCATATTTGATTTGGCTTTTGTTCTATAATAGAAGTACTAGACAATTTTGATGTATATTGAACTCATTGATGAATTTTTACATTTCTTTCCTTTGCTGCTTTTTATATTCTTAAAACAATATTTTTTTTATTTTCATCCAAGCAGGAAACAGTATGTTTTTTATAATGGCATGAATGCGATGAAAAATAAACCTCTGTTGAATCTATTAGTCAAAGGGATACCAATCCAACAGGTAGTGGAGACAAAATTGCTGGGCATCATTTTAGAACATGGTCAAAGCAGGTTGATAAGACTGTTGCAGCAATGGGAAGAAGTCTGTCTGTCATTAAGGGATGTTCCAAATATATACCACAACAATGCATTCCCCAAATTGTGCAAACACTACTGGCCCTCACTCATTTGGATTATTGTCCAATGGTATGGTCTAGTGCTGCCAAAAAGGATTTGGTGAAATTACAATTGGTCCAAAACAGAGCTGCACGTATTGCTCTGTGCTGTACAAAAAGAACAAACACCAACAGAATCATGCCACTTTGGGATGGCCACTGATGGAGGACAGACTTCATATTTCCCTGCTGTCTTTTGTCAGAGGTTTTATTGCATCTAAAGTTCCGGCTGTCCTGAATTGCAGACTGAAGGTCAGCTCTGATGAACACACCTACATACCAGACATTCAGCACAAGGTCTTTGTACGTTTCCCATCTCAAAACGAATGCAACGCAACACACAGTAATATATAGAGCAATGAAAGAGCTGCATAGTCTTCAACACACAGTAATATATAGAGCAATGAAAGAGCTGCATAGTCTTCCATCACAAATCAGACAGGCAACAAGTAAATCAGATTTAAAGAAATAAGTTAAAGAAATACCTCATGTCACTTGCTTTTGATGATGGTCATTGAACACTGTTTAAAATCTTTCATACTGAACGGTAGGCTACTCAAAATTAAATTGTATTCATGGTTGCGATGTTATATTTATTAATAACTTGTTTTATATTTAGTTGTATATAAAATATATCTGGAGTGAGTGTGGAACTATAGTGGCCTTCTGGAGTGAGTGTGGAACTATAGTGGCCCTCTGGCATGAGTGTGCAACTATAGTGGCCCTCTGGAGTGAGTGTGGAACTATAGTGGCCCTCTGGAGTGAGAGTGGAACTATAGTGGCCCTCTGGAGTGAGTGTGGAACTATAGTGGCCCTCTGGAGTGAGTGTGGAACTATAGGCATAATTGCATATTTGCCGATTGCATTTGGAAAACATGGTATAGGCCTACTGGCTGACGTCATTCATTTCGCTCCTATGCCATCAAAAAGTGGAACGCCCTGCCAACAGTCATTAAGACATGCAAATCCCTTGACTCCTTTAAAATCGCTCTCAAAGGGCACCTATACGGTCGACTGCAATTCGAATGTCCTTGACATGAAAAAGTTTGTTGTTTGTTATTTCCTCCCATGTTGGCGGCTCGCCAGTGTGCAGAGTGCACGGAGAAGGGAGCCCGGATGCTGCCATTACCGCTCAGTACCGCCCAGTACCGCCCACGAAGGTTACCATTGGCTCCATTACCGATCAGTACCGCCCACAGAGGTTACCATTGGCTCCATTACCGCTCAGTACCGCCCACGGAGGTTACCATTGGCTCCATTACCGCTCAGTACAGCCCACGGAGGTTACCATTGGCTACATTACATGTTGCTCAAGCTCACGGGGACTCTGCTTTTCTGTTTGACCACTTTTGATACAGAGTTAATTATTGATTAACAGCATGTTTGAAGTTCAAAGTACAACAAGATCAATATTTTTTGGGGAAAAGCACTGTTAAAAGCACTGATTGATATTTATTTTTGCATGGGCTCTGAGTCTGTGAGCGCTACAGCAGCAGTGGGTGGAGAGAGAGTGAGAGGGTTGGTCCTGCATGTAAGCACCGTTCTGTCCCGTGTTGATCTGGGGGAGAGTTTAAGCAGGAAGCAGAGCAGACGACTTGGCTCCAGAAACACCACAACATTTCGGCAAGTATAAAGTCACATCCCAAACGGTCAGAGCGGGCCTCAGAGTGGACCGAAGGAGGAGATATTAAACTATTTGGGCTTTTTAAAAGAGAGATGTCGTCCGACAGCTTTCCAGCTGCTGCCTCAGAGAAGCAACAGATGGACCAGGGAGCCATGCTGAAGCAGCCTGTGATAAAGTTACACAGAATAATAGGTGTGTACATGTTTTTATGTCTCTGTACAAATTTCTTTCAGCTTCAACAGAAAGCAGATGCACAGAAATGTCGTCGGTACTCGGTGGAGGCTTCCTCCCAGCACTAAATCAACTGTGTGTGTGTGTGTGTGTGTGTGTGTGTGTGTGTGTGTGTGTGTGCGTGCGCGTGCGTGCGACTGTGCGTGCAGCGTGCGTTTGCGTGCGCGTTGATAGGGATAGTACTCCTCCTCCCAGCCAACACTCCCCACTGACAGGAAGTTAGCAAAGGGCATGTGAGCTTGTTACATTCCCTTATATGTCTAGGGGTTATTAAAGGATGCAACAAGGCTGGCAAGTGAACTGTTGTTTATTCACGGTGCTTCAATAAGGTTGAATACAATAGAGCACCGAAGTCTGACGTCACTTTCAGTAGAGGGCGTCTGTCCCCAGGTTCATGTATTTGTTTAGTTGCATTGAAATCCCCATTGAGGCGATTTGAGATCGCCTCATATAACAACTGTGTTTGAAAAATAAACATGTCACCCCGGCCGCTTCACTCATATGGATATAAAGAATCAACTGACTGAGAGAAAACGCTAATGTTACTGCTGCTGAATTAGTTAGATTTTCGCTAGAAGCAGATTGTATCATATATGAGTGACTGACTGTTGCAAACGATACAGAGACACCTCCCTGACAATAACGCTGAGACAGCTTGTTTATTTTTGGACCACAACGCTTATAGTAGACGATCTTAAGATCACCCCATGTTATTCTCCATAGAGAAATTACTTCTGCGAACCAGGGGAATCGTCGGGATGAGCGAGTTACGTCAGGACTTCGGTGCTCTATAGCAGCAGTATAAGAGTATATAAATATATCTATAATCTTCTAGACAACCATGACGTAACTAATGATAGTTTAGTGGGTTTTCCAACCAAATGAATTCACAGGGCTGAGCACCCTGCTCCAGCCCAATGTTAACTTAAAGATAATGTTATTTAAATCATATAATTTAAGTATATAATTACTCCCCCAGAGAGGACGTATAGGGCCTTAGTCCTAAAAAAGGGCATGTGAGCTCAAACCCACAATTCAACATTTTGGTTTTAAGATGTTGATATTCATTTTGTATTCATCCTCAGGACCCCAAATCACACCTTGGAAAGCATGAGTGTCTATTTCAAACAGTGTTTTTTGACGGGGGGGGGGGGGGGGGGTCAAATTTTGACAGCAGGAATTGCCTGTCATAATGTCGGCACAAATGTAGTCATAAATTATAAGATCTGATATGATTTAAAGGTCCAAAAGTCGGGAAAAAAAGAAAAAAAAGAAGCTAGTTATCTTCATTCTAATGCAGGTATTCTAGCTACAAACTTTTTTATTTTTTTTATTTTCATGAAACTTCTATTAAATAGAAATGTGATGAGGTCTATGGCCGTCTTTAGCCCAAGGAGTGTTCTTTTGTTTTTTGGAATGGATTCAGAATCATGAAAACCCCTTAGTTTATGTCACATGCTACTTAAAGCATGAGGAAAGTTGGACATTTTTGCCTTTATATAGGATGTTAATGGTAGGGTCACATAATATATATATATATATATATATATATATATAATTATATATATATATATATATATATATAAATATATATATAAAAGCTCAATCCCGACAGCCGGTCAGCATGTGGATTTATGAATGTATGTATATAGACAATATTTTAGGCCAATAAAAAAGACTATAATACAGAATGTTGCACTTCAAACAATAGAAGCCTGTCGGCTGCTGGACTAAAGGTTGTCAATACTGGAATGAGCTCCCTGTCACACTGAGGGAAATCCCCACTTCCACAGCTTTTAAAGGGCAATTGAAATATTGTACTATGTATTTGCTGTCCTCTCGTGTCTTGTTATGCAAGTACTGTTTAGTGTTAAATGTCTGGGAACTACTGATGGAAATCGCTGCTAAATCCGAAAGATGTATTTAGGCTACATTTGTATGTAATGTTCATGAATATGCAACACCCGTCCAAATAAACAACTAACGTAAAGTAAAGTAATTTAGAACATTATCAGTTGGTAATACAACACAGCTTGCATGTTATTTCAAAACATTTTATGCTTTTTTCTCTGTCCTCATTCTCCATCCCAGATGTCTTTCCTGCCCAACTCAAACATATCCACAGCAGAGATAGACATCTCAAACATCACCAGAGAGCTCAGCCCTACACCTGTGACCAGTGTGGGATAAGCTTCAGATGGAACAGTCATCTTAGACAACACCAGAGAATCCATACAGGACAGAAACCCTACACCTGTGACCAGTGTGGGATAAGCTTCAGTCAGAGCAGTCATCTCAGACGACACCAGAGAATCCATACAGGACAGAAACCCTACACCTGTGACCAGTGTGGCAAACGGTTCAGCCAGAGCAGTACTCTCAAACAACATCAGAGAATTCATACAGGAGAGAAGTCCTACACCTGTGACCAGTGTGGGATAAGCTTCAGCCAGAGCAGTAATCTCAAACGACACCAGATCATTCATACAGGAGAGAAGTCCTACACCTGTGACCAGTGTGGCAAACAGTTCAGCCAGAGCAGTACTCTCAAAAATCACCAGAGAATCCATACAGGACAGAAGCCCTACACCTGTGACCAGTGTGGGATAAGCTTCAGATGGAGCAGTACTCTCAAAAGTCACCAGAGAATTCATACAGGAGAGAAGTCCTACACCTGTGACCAGTGTGGGATAAGCTTCAGCCAGAGCAGTACTCTCAAAAATCACCAGAGAATTCATACAGGACAGAAGCCCTACTACTGTGACCAGTGTGGGATAAGCTTCAGCCAGAGCAGTGCTCTGAAAAGTCACCAGATAATTCATACAGGACAGAAACCCTACTACTGTGACCAGTGTGGGATAAGCTTCAGCCGGAGCAGTACTCTCAAAAGTCACCAGAGAATTCATACAGGACAGAAGCCCTACTACTGTGACCAGTGTGGGATAAGCTTCAGCCGGAGCAGTAGTCTCAAAAGTCACCAGAGAATTCATACAGGACAGAAACCCTACTACTGTGACCAGTGTTTCAAACGGTTCAGCCACAGCGGTAATCTCAAACTACACCAGAGAATCCATACAGGACAGAAACCCTACTACTGTGACCAGTGTGGGAAAAGCTTCAGCCAGAGCAGTCATCTCAAAAGTCATCAGAAAATTCATACAAGAGAGTAGCTCTACACCTGTGACCAGTGTGGGAAATGGTTCAGAACAAGCAGTGAGTCAAAGACAGACATTGGAGCGGTTAGACACCGCTCAAAAACTGGCAAACTTTGTGAACCTGATCAGCAAAGTGTTAAACAACACATTTGTTTGTTTCTATTAGTTACTGCCAGAGGGAGGTCTAGCCAACACTATAAGGACTCCTTGATTGCAGCCCTCCACACTTTCCTATATCTAACATCAGGTTCTTGAACTCTACAGTGTTGTTAGCGTCACAGTGCGTCTACGTAGGTTGTGTGCTTCTTTCCTTTAAATGGTAAATGGTGCATTTATGTAGCGCCTTTATCCAAGGCGCTTTTACAGAGATTGTGCATTACATTCACCCATTCACACACCGGTGCCGGCGGAAACCATGCAAGGCACCAACCAGCACATCAGGAGCAATTAGGGGTTTAGTGTCTTGCTCAAGGACACTTCGACACCAACTCTGGGGGAGCCCGGGTTCGAACTGGAAACCCTGACCCACTGCCGCCCATTACTGGCAAAGCCTTACTGGCTTTGCCCTGGGCTGGCTCCCATAGAGTCAGTTTACTTGCCTGTAGTTCTGGGTGCCTGACACAGTGCCCAACCAGCCTCATCCTTCTCTGTCTGTGACCCGTGGTAGGTCCCGAATAGAGGTCCACATTTCTGATGCGGCCAGTCCATGTGACACCTAGTGCCATTCGTAGCGTTCTTGTGTTTCTATTAATACAATAGAAATACATTTTCATTTGCCTGTAGGCTGTTTTATGTTAAATTGTTTAGAAGATATTGACATAGGCCTACTGGTCAATATGGTAGTGTTAAAGTGGGAAAAAAAGCATTCAGGTAGCCTACCTTCTTTCCATCTCCTATTCTAGGACAGGGATGAATTGTCACCCTCAAATAACAACATTAAAAAATAGACTAGAAATATTGTTCCTGAAGAAACAATGCAGGGTCGATGCAAGCCAAAAGATTGTACCATAAATAGTACAGATGCAGACATGGTCGCTAAAGAAATATTACTCAACTTTAATTTAGGCCAATTCATGTGATTTCAGTGAGTCTACAAGAATCAACAGGCTCTTGATTATCTCCACTGCTGCTCTCAGTTGGTTCTTCAAACACCAATTTTTTGTAATTTTTTGTACTAATCGAATATGATGTGTGTAGTTATTTATAGAGCTAGCTAGCCTCTTATTTTTGATCTCAAAGATTGAAGCAGATCTCCCAGATTGAAGCAAATTAACTTTATTTTATTTCTAATACCATAATCATCATCATAGGTCAAATTGAATTGACAATTACTACAACGACATTGAAGAGGCTTTGGATGTATAGTGGTTAACTTGAGTTGTCAGCTGTTGGGTGGGGGTGAGGAACTGTGATGTGCATTTGATTATATTTAATTGTATGTAATGTGTTTTTTTTTCTGTTTTTAGTTTGTTTTGTATTCATGGACATATATCCTGTTGTTTCTTTGAAGATTTTGATTTGAGTGTTTGTGCTGCCATTTGGGTGTATGAAAAAATGTGAATAATTGTTTTAAGAATACTATGACGTAAAGAAAAAGATATAAAAAAAGAAACAATTACGACAACTATTACCACCGATACCTCCATATATCATTGCTATCATTCTCACTACTGTCCTACCCTCATAATTTAATCTACTAATTATCCTGTGATATACTGTATTTAGACTAGAGAATAAGCTTGAGCAGTAATTTGAATTGACAGATATTTCTGCTGTGTTTGACATCCTCAAGCGATCGATCAATAAAAAAAGCCTATATCCTTTTCTGAATGAGTACACAAATTAAATGTAGAACATTTTAAAGTTTATTTTTACATCATATTTGATTTGGCTTTTGTTCTAGAATAGAAGTACTAGACAATTTTTATGTATATTGAACTCATTGATGATTTTTTTACATTTCTTTCCTTTGCTGCTTTTTATATTCTTAAAAAAATATATTTGTTATTTTCATCCAAGCAGGAAACAGTATGTTTTTTTATAATGGCATGAATGCGATGCAAAATAAACCTCTGTTGAATCTATTAGTCAAAGGGATGCCAATCCAACAGGTAGTGGAGACAAAATCGCTGGGCGTCATTAAGGGATGTTCCAAATATATACCACAACAATGCATTCCCCAAATTGTGCAAACACTACTGGCCCTCACTCATTTGGATTATTGTCCAACGGTATGGTCTAGTGCTGAAAAAAAGTTTTTGGTGAAATTACAATTGGTCCAAAACAGAGCTGCACGTATTGCTCTGTGCTGTACAAAAAGAACAAACACCAACAGAATCATGCCACTTTGGGATGGCCACTGATGGAGGACAGACTTCATATTTCCCTGCTGTCTTTTGTCAGAGGTTTTATTGCATCTAAAGTTCCGGCTGTCCTGAATTGCAGACTGAAGGTCAGCTCTGATGAACACACCTACATACCAGACATTCAGCACAAGGTCTTTGTACGTTTCCCATCTCAAAAACGAATGCAATGCAACACACAGTAATATATAGAGCAATGAAAGAGCTGCATAGTCTTCCATCACAAATCAGACAGGCAACAAGTACATCAGATTTAAAGAAATAAGTTAAAGAAATACCTCATGTCACTTGCTTTTGATGATGGTCATTGAACACTGTTTAAAATCTTTCATACTGAACGGTAGGCTACTCAAAATGAAATTGTATTCATGGTTGCGATGTTATATTTATTTATTTTATTAATAACTTGTTTTATATTTAGTTGTATTTAAAATATATCTGGAGTGAGTGTGGAACTATAGTGGCCCTCTGGCGTGAGTGTGCAACTATAGTGGCCCTCTGAAGTGAGTGTGGAACTATAGTGGCCCTCTGGAGTGAGTGTGGAACTATAGTGGCCCTCTGAAGTGAGTGTGGAACTATAGTGGCCCTCTGGAGTGAGTGTGCAACTATAGTAGCCCTCTCCATCGTCAATGTTCCCCACACGCACGTACATTTTTTAGACAACTGCTTAAATAAGGCATAATTGCATATTTGCCGATTGCATTTAGAAAACATGGTATAGGCCTACTGGCTGACGTCATTCATTTCGCTCCTATGCCATCAAAAAGTGGAACGCCCTGCCAACAGTCATTAAGACATGCGAGTCCCTTGACTCCTTAAAAATCGCTCTCAAAGGGCACCTATACGGTCGACTGCAATTTGAATGTCCTTGACATGAAAAAGTTTGTTGTTTGTTATTTCCTCCCATATGTTGGCGGCTCGCCAGTGTGCAGAGTGCACGGAGATGGGAGCCCGGATGCTGCCATTACCGCTCAGTACCGCCCAGTACCGCCAACGGAGGTTACCATTGGCTCCATTACCGCTCAGTACCGCCCACGGAGGTTACCATTGGCTCCATTACCGCTCAGTACCGCCCACGGAGGTTACCATTGGCTCCATTACCGCTCAGTACCGCCCACGAAGGTTACCATTGGCTCCATTACCGCTCAGTACAGCCCACGGAGGTTACCATTGGCTACATTACATGTTGCTCAAGCTCACGGGGACTCTGCTTTTCTGTTTGACCACTTTTGATACAGAGTTAATTATTGATTAACAGCATGTTTGAAGTTCAAAGTACAACAAGATCAATATTTTTGGGGAAAAGCACTGTTAAAACACTGATTTATATTCATTTTTGCATGGGCTCTGAGTCTGTGAGCGCTACAGCAGCAGTGGGTGGAGAGAGAGTGAGAGGGTTGGTCCTGCATGTGAGCACCGTTCTGTCCCGTGTTGATCTGGGGGAGAGTTGAACCGGGAAGCAGAGCAGACGTTGGACCATCACAGTGGACCGAAGACGGAGATATTAAACTATTTGGGCTTTTTAAAAGAGAGATGTCGTCCGACAGCTTTCCAGCTGCTGCGTCAGAGAAGCAACAGATGGACCAGGGAGCCATGCTGAAGCAGCCTGTGATAAAGTTACACAGAATAATAGGTGTGTACATGTTTTTATGTCTCTGTACAAATTTCTTTCAGCTTCAACAGAAAGCAGATGCACAGATATGTCGTCGGTACTCGGTGGAGGCTTCCTCCCAGCACTAAATCAACTGTGTGTGTGTGTGTGTGTGTGTGTGTGTGTGTGTGTGTGTGTGTGTGTGTGTGTGTGTGTGTGTGTGTGTGTGCGACTGTGCGTGCAGCGTGCGTTTGCGTGCGTGTTGATAGGGATAGTACTCCTCCTCCCAGCCAACACTCCCCACTGACAGGTAGTTACCAAAGGGCATGTGAGCTTGTTACATTCCCTTATATGTCTAGGGGTTATTAAAGGAAGTGAACTGTTGTTTATTCACGGTGCTTCAATAAGGTTGAATACAATAGAAGTGAACTGTTGTTTATTCACGGTGCTTCAATAAGGTTGAATACAATAGAAGTGAACTGTTGTTTATTCACGGTGCTTCAATAAGGTTGAATACAATAGAAGTGAACTGTTGTTTATTCACGGTGCTTCAATAAGGTTGAATACAATAGAAGCAGTATAAGAGTATATAAATATATCTATACTCTTCTAGACAACCATGACGTAACTAGTGATAGTTTAGTGTGTTTTCCAACCAAATGAATTCACAGGGCTGAGCACCCTGCTCCAGCCCAATGTTAACTTAAAGATAATGTTATTTAAATGATATAATTTAAGTAATTATATAATTACTCCCCCAGAGAGGACGTAAAGGGCCTTAGTCCTACTCCTCCTCCCAGCCAACACTCCCCACTGACAGGTAGTTACCCCCCCCCCCCCCATTTTGATTTACATCAAAAGGGCATGTGAGCTCAAACCCACAATTCAACATTTTGGTTTTAAGATGTTGATCATTATTTTGTATTTATCCTCAGGACCCCAAATCACACCTTGGAAAGCATGAGTGTCTATTTCAAACAAAGTGTTTTTTGACTGGGGGGGGGGGGGGACAGCAGGAATTGCCTGTCATAATTTGACCCCCAGTATTAGGATGTATTAGGATGTTGATATTCATTCATCAGCCAACACTCCCCACTGACAGGTAGAACCCCCCCCCCAGAGAGGACGTATTGGGCCTTAAGGCCTATTCATAGTCTGGCTTTTCGGTGGTAAGGTGACCACCGAAATAACGTTGAGCGGTGGTGAGTAAAAACAGAGAGAAGGGCTGGAGCGGTGGCGGTGGTTTGCTCTTCACCGCGGCTCATGACGTCATGTTGTAGTTCGGTGGTCACCTCAGTGACGTCATGTTGTAGTTCGGTGGTCACCTCAGTGACGTCATGTTGTAGTTCGGTGGTCACCTCAGTGACGTCATGTTGTAGTTCGGTGGTCACCTCAGTGACGTCATGTTGTAGTTCGGTGGTCACCTCAGTGACGTCATGTTGTAGTTCGGTGGTCACCTCAGTGACGTCATGTTGTAGTGCGGTGGTCACCTCAGTGACGTCATGTTGTAGTTCGGTGGTCACCTCAGTGACGTCATGTTGTAGTTCGGTGGTCACCTCAGTGACGTCATGTTGTAGTTCGGTGGTCACCTCAGTGACGTCATGTTGTAGTTCGGTGGTCACCTCAGTGACGTCATGTTGTAGTTTGGTGGTCACCTCAGTGACGTCATGTTGTAGTTCGGTGGTCACCTCAGTGACGTCATGTTGTAGTTCGGTGGTCACCTCAGTGACGTCATGTTGTAGTTCGGTGGTCACCCCACCACCGTAAATCCAGACTATGTATGAGCCTTTAGTCCTACTCCTCCCAGCCAACACTCCCCACCAGGGCCAATTCATCCATTGGGCCAGTGGGGCCGTGGCCCAGGGGCCCTTGGCTCTCAGGGGCCCTTCAAGGAAACTGGATCGCGCAGAACTGGGTTTGAGGCCCTGAAATTGGCCACTGATTTAGTTAAATTTAGGTCAAAAAGATGATAAAAACACAAACAAACACAAAAATGTCGCGTGCTCTCACTCTATGGGGCCCCCAAAAACATTACCGGCCCAGGGGCCCTCGTGGGGGTTAATCCAGCCATCACTCCCCGCTGACAGGTACTACCCCCCCCCCCCCCCCCCCCCCCCCCCAGAGAGGACGTATTGGGCCTTAGTCCTTCTCCTCCTCCCAGCCAACACTCCCCACTGACAACCAAGGTTCATGTTTTAGGTTGTTATTAGAGAAACTAAAAGGTGAGTGTTATTTTTTTTCCATTTGCTGCTTTCTTTCGTTTTAGGGATTTTAGCTGTTTTGTACAGGGGGGCGGGGGCATTCGAGCATGGTGCTAAATATGTATTTTTTTACAAAATATTATGGAGATTAATTTTTTTATTATTTACTATAGCCCTAATAAACCCCAGGAAATTACATCTGGCCACAAATAAATCACAGAATCTACTGAATGTGAAGGTAGCCTAGTGGGGGGAAGCCACACTGTGTGTCATAGGCTCAATGTCAGTTTGACACATTCAGTAGATCTCGTGATGTTTTGTGGCCAGATGAAATTTCCAGGGGTTTATTAGGACTATAGTAAATAATTAAAAAAGAAATCGCTATAAAATGTTGTAAAACAATACATATTTAGCCCCATGCTCGAATGCCCCCGCCCCCCTGTCAAAAACAGCTAAAATCCCTAAACGAAAGAAAGCAGCAAATGAAAAAAAAAAGAACACTCATATTTTAGTTTCTCTAATAACCTAAAACATGAACCTTGGTTGAAAAAAACTAAAGTTGTCCTTTAAAGCATGAGGAAAGTTGGACATTTTTGCCTTTATATAGGATGTTAATGGTAGGGTCACATATTAACCCCTATATATTTTTTTTTTAAAGCTTAATCCCGACAGCCAGTCTACAAGTGGATTCATGAATGTTTGTATATAGACAATATTTTAGGCCAATAAAAAAGACTATAATACAGAATTTTTCACTTCAAACCAAAGAAACCTGTTGTCTGCCGGACTAAAGGTTGTCAATACTGGAATGAGCTCCCTGTCACACTTTTAAAGGGCAATTGAAATATTGGTTAAACAACCAGTCTTGTGATCACATGAGACTCAATGTCTTATTTTTTTAAATGTACTGTGTATTTGTATGCTGTCCTCTCGTGTCTTGTTATTTAAGTAGCCTACTCAACTGTTTAGTGTTAAATGTCTGGGGACTACTGATGGAAATTGCTGCTAAATCCGAAAGATGTATTTAGGCTACATTTGTATTGTAATGTTCATTAATATGAAACACCCGTCCAAATAAACAACTAAAGTAAAGTAAAGTAATTTAGAACATTATCAGTTGGTAATACGACACAGCTTGCATGTTATTTCAAAACATTTTATGTTTTTTTTCTCTGTCCTCATTCTCCATCCCAGATGTTTTTCCTGCCCAACTCAAACATATCCACAGCGGAAATAGACATCTCAAGCATCACCAGAGAGCTCAGCCCTACACCTGTGACCAGTGTGGGATAAGCTTCAGATGGAGCAGTAATCTCAAACGACATCAGAGAATTCATACAGGACAGAAACCCTACTACTGTGACCAGTGTGGGATAAGCTTCAGACAGAGCAGTAATCTCAAACGACACCAGAGAATTCATACAGGAGAGAAGTCCTACACCTGTGACCAGTGTGGCAAACGGTTCCGCCGGAGCAGTAGTCTCAAAAGTCACCAGAGAATTCATACGGGTCAGAAACCCTACTACTGTGACCAGTGTGGGATAAGCTTCAGCCACAGCAGTACTCTCAAACAACACCAGAGAATTCATACAGGACAGAAGCCCTACACCTGTGAGTGTGGGATAAGCTTCAGCCAGAGCAGTACTCTCAAAGATCACCAGAAGATTCATACAGGAGAGAAACCCTACTACTGTGACCAGTGTGGCAAACGCTTCAGCCAGAGCAAAACTCTCAAATATCACCAGAGAATCCATACAGGAGAGAAACCCTACTACTGTGACCAGTGTGGCAAACGGTTCAGCCGGGGCAGTACTCTCAAAAGTCACCAGATAATCCATACAGGACAGAAGCCCTACATCTGTGAGTGTGGGATAAGCTTCAGCCGGAACAGTCATCTCAAAGATCACCAAATAATCCATACAGGAGAGAAACCCTACTACTGTGACCAGTGTGGCAAACTGTTCAGCCGGGGCAGTACTCTCAAACGACACCAGAGAATTCATACAAGAGAGTAGCCCTGCACCTGTGACCAGTGTGGAATAAGCTTCAGACACAGCAATACCCTCAAAGATCACCTGAGAATCCATACAGGACAGAAGCCCTACACACTTTCCTATATCTAATTTTTTGTACTTTTTTGTACTAATCTAATATGATATGTGTAGTTATTTATAGACCTAGCTAGCCTCTTAATTTTAATCTCAAAGATTGAAGCAGATCTCCCAGATTGAAGCAAATTTACTTTATTTTAATAGCATAATCATCATCATAGGTCAAATTGAATTAACAATTACTACAACGACCATTGAAGAGGCTTTGGATGTATAGTGGTTAACTTGGGGTGAGGAACTGTGATGTGCATTTGATTATATTTAATTGTATGTAATGTGTTTTTTTTCTTCTGTTTTTAGTTTGTTTTGTATTCATGGACATATATCCTGTTGTTTCTTTGAAGATTTTGATTTGAGTGTTTGTGCTGCCATTTGGGTGTATGCAAAAATATATGTGAATAATTGTTTTAAGAATACTATGTCGTAAAGAAAAATCTATAAAAAAATAAACAATTACGACAACTGTCACCACCGATACCACCATATATCATTGCTATCATTCTCACTACTGTCCTATACCCTCATAATTTAATATACTAATTATCCTGTGATATACTGTATTTAGACAAGTAAGACGCGCAAACGCGGGAAGCGAACGCAGCTCGTGTGTGTGTGGTTGTGTGTGTGTGTGTGTGTGTGTGTGTGTGTGTGTGTGTGTGTGTGTGTGTGTGCTACAGCTGCGCCCTGTGTGTGTGTGTGTGTGTGTGTGTGTGCTACAGCTGCGCCCTCTGGTGGCGGGCGGGTGGTGTCACAGCGGGACAGACACACACACACACACACACACATACACAGACATGAGCAGCAGGGTCTCATAGTAAGTGGCTCACTGCGTTCGCAACTAGAGAATAAGCTTGAGCAGTAATTTTAATTGACAGATATTTCTGCTGTGTTTGACATCCTCTGACAAGCGATCGATCAATAAAAAGCCTATATCCTTTTCTGAATGAGTACACAAATTAAATGTAGTACATTTTAAAGTTTATTTTTACATCATATTTGATTTGGCTTTTGTTCTAGACTCGAGGTAACTAGACAATTGTTATGTATATTGAACTCATTGATGAATTTTTTACATTTCTTTCCTTTGCTGCTTTTTATATTCTTAAAAAAATATATTTTTTATTTTCATCCAAGCAGGAAACAGTATGTTTTTTATAATGGCATGAATGCGATGAAAAATAAACCTCTGTTGAATCTATTAGTCAAAGGGATACCAATCCAACAGGTAGAGGAGACAAAATTGCTGTGCATCATTTTAGAACATGGTCAAAGCAGGTTGATAAGACTGTTGCAGCAATGGGAAGAAGTCTGTCTGTCATTAAGGGATGTTCCAAATATATACCACAACAATGCATTCCCCAAATGTGCAAACACTACTCATTTGGATTATTGTCCAATGGTATGGTCTAGTGCTGCCAAAAAGGATTTGGTGAAATTACAATTGGTCCAAAACAGAGCTGCACGTATTGCTCTGTGCTGTACAAAAAGAACAAACACCAACAGAATGCATGCCACTTTGGGATGGCCACTGATGGAGGACAGACTTCATATTTCCCTGCTGTCTTTTGTCAGAGGTATTACTGCATCTAAAGTTCCGGCTGTCCTGTATTGCAGACTGAAGGTCAGCTCTGATGAACACACCTACATACCAGACATTCAGCACAAGGTCTTTGTACGTTTCCCATCTCAAAACGAATGCAATGCAACACACAGTAATATATAGAGCAATGAAAGAGCTGCATAGTCTTCCATCACAAATCAGACAGGCAACAAGTACATCAGATTTAAAGAAATAAGTTAAAGAAATACCTCATGTCACTTGCTTTTGATGATGGTCATTGAACACTGTTTAAAATCTTTCATACTGAACGGTAGGCTACTCAAAATGAAATTGTATTCATGGTTGCGATGTTATATTTATTAATAACTTGTTTTATATTTAGTTGTATATAAAATATATCTGGAGTGAGTGTGGAACTATAGTGGCCTTCTGGAGTGAGTGTGGAACTATAGTGGCCCTCTGGCATGAGTGTGCAACTATAGTGGCCCTCTGGAGTGAGTGTGGAACTATAGTGGCCCTCTGGAGTGAGTGTGGAACTATAGTGGCCCTCTGGAGTGAGAGTGGAACTATAGTGGCCCTCTGGAGTGAGTGTGGAACTATAGTGGCCCTCTGGAGTGAGTGTGGAACTATAGTGGCCCTCTGGAGTGAGTGTGGAACTATAGCCATAATTGCATATTTGCCGATTGCATTTGGAAAACATGGTATAGGCCTACTGGCTGACGTCATTCATTTCGCTCCTATGCCATCAAAAAGTGGAACGCCCTGCCAACAGTCATTAAGACATGCAAATCCCTTGACTCCTTCCAAACCGCTCTCAAAGGGCACCTATACGGACGGCTGCAATTCGAATGTCCTTGACATGAAAAAGTTTGTTGTTTGTTATTTCCTCCCATATGTTGGCGGTTCGCCAGTGTGCAGAGTGCACGGAGATGGGAGCCCGGATGCTGCCATTACCGCTCAGTACCGCCCAGTACCGCCCACGGAGGTTACCATTGGCTCCATTACCGCTCAGTACCGCCCACAGAGGTTACCATTGGCTCCATTACCGCTCAGTACCGCCCACGAAGGTTACCATTGGCTCCATTACCGCTCAGTACAGCCCACGGAGGTTACCATTGGTTACATTACATGTTGCTCAAGCTCACGGGGACTCTGCTTTTCTGTTTGACCACTTTTGATACAGAGTTAATTATTGATTAACAGCATGTTTGAAGTTCAAAGTACAACAAGATCAATATTTTTTGGGGAAAAGCACTGTTAAAAGCACTGATTGATATTTATTTTTGCATGGGCTCTGAGTCTGTGAGCGCTACAGCAGCAGTGGGTGGAGAGAGAGTGAGAGGGTTGGTCCTGCATGTAAGCACCGTTCTGTCCCGTGCTGATCTGGGGGAGAGTTTAAGCAGGAAGCAGAGCAGACGACTTGGCTTCAGAAAGACCACAACATTTCGGCAAGTATAAAGTCACATCCCAAACGGTCAGAGCGGGCCTCAGAGTGGACGGAAGACGGAGATATTAAACTATTTGGGCTTTTTAAAAGAGAGATGTCGTCCGACAGCTTTCCAGCTGCTGCGTCAGAGAAGCAACAGATGGACCAGGGAGCCATGCTGAAGCAGCCTGTGATAAAGTTACACAGAATAATAGGTGTGTACATGTTTTTATGTCTCTGTACAAATTTCTTTCAGCTTCAACAGAAAGCAGATGCACAGAAATGTCGTCGGTACTCGGTGGAGGCTTCCTCCCAGCACTAAATCAACTGTGTGTGTGTGTGTGTGTGTGTGTGTGTGTGTGTGTGTGTGTGTGTGTGTGTGTGCGTGCGCGTGCGTGCGACTGTGCGTGCAGCGTGCGTTTGCGTGCGCGTTGATAGGGATAGTACTCCTCCTCCCAGCCAACACTCCCCACTGACAGGTAGTTACCAAAGGGCATGTGAGCTTGTTACATTCCCTTATATGTCTAGGGGTTATTAAAGGATGCAACAAGGCTGGCAAGTGAACTGTTGTTTATTCACGGTGCTTCAATAAGGTTGAATACAATAGAGCACCGAAGTCTGACGTCACTTTCAGTAGAGGGCGTCTGTCCCCAGGTTCATGTATTTGTTTAGTTGCATTGAAATCCCCATTGAGGCGATTTGAGATCGCCTCATATAACAACTGTGTTTGAAAAATAAACATGTCACCCCGGCCGCTTCACTCATATGGATATGAAGAATCAACTGACTGAGAGAAAACGCTAATGTTACTGCTGCTGAATTAGTTAGATTTTCGCTAGAAGCAGACTGTATCATATATGAGTGACTGACTGTTGCAAACGATACAGAGACACCTTCCCGACAATAACGCAGAGACAGCTTGTTTATTTTTGGACCACAACGCTTATAGTAGACGATCTTAAGATCACCCCATGTTATTCTCCATAGAGAAATCACTTCTGCGAACCAGGGGAATCGTCGGGATGAGCGAGTTACGTCAGGACTTCGGTGCTCTATAGCAGCAGTATAAGAGTATATAAATATATCTATAATCTTCTAGACAACCATGACGTAACTAATGATAGTTTAGTGGGTTTTCCAACCAAATGAATTCACAGGGCTGAGCACCCTGCTCCAGCCCAACGATACAACTTAAAGATAATGTTACCTAAATTATATAATTTAAGTAATTATATAATTACTCCCCCAGAGAGGACGTAAAGGGCCTTAGTCCTACTCCTCCTCCCAGCCAACACTCCCCACTGACAGGTAGTTCCCCCCCCCCCCCTTTTTGATTTACATCAAAAGGGCATGTGAGCTCAAACCCACAATTCAACATTTTGGTTTTAAGATGTTGATCATTATTTTGTATTTATCCTCAGGACCCCAAATCACACCTTGGAAAGCATGAGTGTCTATTTCAAACAAAGTGTTTTTTGACTGGGGGGGGGGGGGGGGGGTAACGTTTTTACAGCAGGAATTGCCTGTCATAATTTGACCCCCCAGTATTAGGATGTTGATATTCATTCATCAGCTAACACTCCCCACTGACAGGTAGTACCCCCCCCCCCCCCTGCTACTTAATGAGGAAAGTTGGACATTTTTGCCTTTATATAGGATGTTAATGGTAGGGTCACATATTAACCCCTATATATATTTTTTTTAAAGCTCAATCCCGACAGCCGGTCTACAAGTGGATTCATTAATGTATGTATATAGACAATATTTTAGGCCAATAAAAAAGACTATAATACAGAATTTTGCACTTCAAACCAAAGAAACCTGTTGGCTGCCGGACTAAAGGTTGTCAATACTGGAATGAGCTCCCTGTCACACTGAGGGACAATCCCCACTTTCACAGCTTTTAAAGGGCAATTGAAATATTGGTTAAACAACCAGTCTTGTGATCACATGAGACTCAATTTCTTATTTTTTGAAATGTACTATGTATTTGTATGCTGTCCTCTCGTGTCTTGTTATTTAAGTAGCCTACTCAACTGTTTAGTGTTAAATGTCTGGGGACTACTGATGGAAATTGCTGCTAAATCCGAAAGATGTATTTAGGCTACATTTGTATTGTAATGTTCATTAATATGCAACACCCGTCCAAATAAACAACTAAAGTAAAGAAATTTAGAACATTATCAGTTGGTAATACGACACAGCTTGCATGTTATTTCAAAACATTATGTTTTTTTTTCTCTGTCCTCATTCTCCATCCCAGATGTCTTTCCTGCCCAACTCAAACATATCCACAGCGGAAATAGACATCTCAAACATCACCAGAGAGCTCAGCCCTACACCTGTGACCAGTGTGGGATAAGCTTCAGCCAGAGCAAAACTCTCAAACAACACCAGAGAATCCATACAGGAGAGAAACCCTACTACTGTGACCAGTGTGGCAAACAGTTCAGCCGGGGCAGTACTCTCAAAAGTCACCAGATAATCCATAGAGGACAGAAGCCCTACATCTGTGAGTGTGGGATAAGCTTCAGCCGGAACAGTCATCTCAAACGACACCAGAGAATTCATACAGGAGAGAAACCCTACACCTGTGACCAGTGTGGGATAAGCTTCAGCGAGAGCAGTAATCTCAAACGACACCAGAGAATTCATACAGGAGAGAAGTTCTACACCTGTGACCAGTGTGGCAAACGGTTCCGCCAGAGCAGTAGTCTCAAAAGTCACCAGAGAATTCATACGGGTCAGAAACCCTACTACTGTGACCAGTGTGGGATAAGCTTCAGCCACAGCAGTACTCTCAAACAACACCAGAGAATTCATACAGGACAGAAGCCATACACCTGTGAGTGTGGGATAAGCTTCAGCCGTAGCAGTACTCTCAAAGATCACCAGAAGATTCATACAGGAGAGAAACCCTACTACTGTGACCAGTGTGGCAAACGCTTCAGCCAGAGCAAAACTCTCAAAAATCACCAGAGAATCCATACAGGAGAGAAACCCTACTACTGTGACCAGTGTTTCAAACGGTTCAGCCACAGCAGTAATCTCAAAAAACACCAGAGAATCCATACAGGAGAGAAACCCTACTACTGTGACCAGTGTGGCAAACTGTTCAGCCAGGGCAGTAATCTCAAACGACACCAGATAATTCATACAAGAGAGTAGCCCTGCACCTGTGACCAGTGTGGAATAAGCTTCAGACACAGCAATACCCTCAAAGATCACCTGAGAATCCATACAGGACAGAAGCTCTACACACTTTCCTAAATCTAACATCAGGTTCTTGAGCTCTACAGTGTTGCTAGCTAAGCTGTCGCGCTGCAGTGCATCTATATAGTTGGTACGCTTCTTTCCCTTACTGGCTTTGCCCTGGTTTGGCTCCCATAGAGTCAGCTTACTTGCCTCTAGTTTTGGGTTGCCTGACGCATCCATCCATCTCCAACCGCTTATCCATAGTCGGGTCGTGGGGGCAACAGCTCCACCAGAGTGTTCCAGACTCTCCAGAGCAACATTTTTGATCCCGAGACGTTCCAAGGTCAGTGAGTAGATGTGTTTCCTCCAACTGCACCTTGGTCTGCCCCGGGGTCTCCCCCAGTGGGACGTGGTCCTTGGTCTGCCCCGGGGTCTCCCCCAGTGGGACGTGGTCCTTGGTCTGCCCCGGGGTCTCCCCCAGTGGGACGTGGTCCTTGGTCTGCCCCGGGGTCTCCCCCAGTGGGACGTGGTCCTTGGTCTGCCCCGGGGTCTCCCCCAGTGGGACATGGTCCTTGGTCTGCCCCGGGGTCTCCCCCAGTGGGACGTGGTCCTTGGTCTGCCCCGGGGTCTCCCCCAGTGGGACGTGCCTCAAGGACCTCCCTAGGGAGACACCCGAGAGGCATCCTAACCAGCAGGCACGGGTTGGCTAAGAAAGTCGGCCCTGGCGTCTGTGATGGTCACCGGCCCTATGACGTCATTATGTCAAAACCACGCACAAAAATGTTGACATTTCCCATTACTTTTGGACATATAGTTTTACGGTTTAAATAACAGTGCAAATAGTGTTCTAAATGTATATAAAATGAAACATATCAGTGTTAGTTAGTTGTATTTTGAATATTGCTTGTTTAAACGTTTTAGGCTTAGTTAGCCTATTTGATCTGATTGGTATAGCTCTGCATGGTTGCTGCTTCTGATTAGTTACTAACTTACTAGACCAATTTAAAATAGTATTAGATGTTTTTCATTAATAATAACCTATGCTAATTTAATTATTACTGAACCATTTTAGATGTTTATGTTTCACCAACAGGCATGATATGAATTTATAGGCCAGTGGCCGCCGGCCGGCTCCATTTTGTGCAGTAGGCTACGGCACAATCACAGCTCAGTCCATTTTAATATCATAGCGCTCACTTTATCTATAATCAAATCATGTACTTGTACTACTCATTAATACTACAGCTTCATACTCCACAGAGAAAAACAACAACAACTGCCTGCTGACTTCATCCAGTCAGCCACTGGAGCGCCATACTCCCACTGAGCATGGCTTTACGCATAATCATCAAATAGCCTACCGGTATAACTAATGCAAACGGAATAGTCGCTCTTTCACACGCAGACAAAGAGGCAAGAGCAGGGCACAGCAGCAGGCAAAAACACACCAACATACATTGCACTGTGTAACTATGCACACAACAGCTTCTACATAATTATGATCAGCGACAACTTCACTAACATTAGGCCGCATATCTGCTTCTTTTTCAATCACTTCAGCCTTATTATTCTCTGACTCAGACTCTCCTCCAAGTCCTCGGGCTCGGGGTCCTCGGGGATAACAATTAGAGTTCTCATTTTCTGCCCGAACCCGGCCCGGCCCGACATTTTAGGGCCGGGCCAGGCCCAACAAATATGCTAATTAGTCGGGCCGGGCCGGGCCTCAGGCTCTGTGATTTTCCGTGATTTTTTATTTTTCTTCTTTTTTCAAAAAATGTATTATAATAAAAATAGCAATTCTGTTATTTGTGTAATGTGTAGGCTATATAGCCTACAAGTAGGCCTATGTATTTATTATGAAGAGGGCTGCGCTATGGCGATTCACTTGTGACAGGAGGAAGACGGAGGAGTGGAGGCGGGGGGCTTGGAATGGATTACTGACTGAGAGAAGTGAACGGTGGGGTGGTTGTTTAATGCCTCTGTTTTGCGGCGCACCAAATGTGCTTCTGCTTCAGTTCATAATGCTAAATGTTTTATAAATCAATCGGATTATCACACGATAGACTGCAACATGACAAAAACAGTTGCACTGAGCCATCTCGTTAAACCCAGCTGGCTGCGATGAATAACCTAATCATTAGGCCTAATCAACGTCATATACAGGGCTGCACATAAGTGGTGCGCAGGTGCGCATGCGCGGTAAAAATTAAAAATGCGCTGTCAATCAAGCGCCGGGAAGCGCTTCTGCGTACCAACAGCTGGGGCCGCCCAGAATGATTATTATGGCCAGAATACTAGAAAATGTTGTGGCGAGAGCATTTCCCACCGACTGCCACTCAAAGTGGCTACTGGCCCAATCACAGCGCGTCCTTACTCATAAGGGGGAGGATCCATGCTTCTTTCTGAGTGCTAGGAGCCTGGGAGGAGGCGGAGGGCGGTTGACAGGAAAACCTTACACAAATAGTTTCGTCTTCTCTTCTCCGTTTCAGATAGCAAACTACTGTAGTCCCCGGTGTAAAAGGTCATGCTTTGGATGCTTTGCACTCTTCCCATTTGCCGCTGTGCTTGTGTTTGTTTTCCGGCTGTTGGAGCAGCATGGTTGCTCGTGTGCGATGCCGTCTCAAAACCCGAATCCGAGGCAGAAACCATATTAGCGTCTCTCACAGCCTAGGCACCGGCCACCGACTTTTTACGGGTACTAAGGTTTTAGTTCCGACATAGTGGAGTGGGAAGAGTTTAAAGCATTGCGGACTGGCACTGCTGCTGCCCAACATGAACACCGTGTCTCGACATACTGTCCCTTATTATCGTAAAGTCGGGTAGTGTACACTGTTTATTTTTTTCACCGAGGAGCCATGTGTGTGTGTCTGACTGTCTGACTACGTACGTCGCCTCATCTAAAAACAAAAGGGAACTAGGGAAGCCTGATGTATGATTCGCCGTACGATGTGTCGCATGTTAAAAAAATAGCTGATCTGCAAGCTCACAACGTGTCGCAACACGTTGTGAGCTAGTAGATTGGTTATTTAAATACAAAATAATACAAAATCTAAATATTGCTTTGATGCTCATATCATATTATCCTTAAGTTGTTAACTTGTTTTTATTATAATATGCATTCCATAGGGCTGGACCACACATGGACCTAGATTTTAGCAAATTTATATATTTTTAATAATGGGATGAATCTACAACAAGAGCCATTCTAGGGCTAAATCTAGAGTTGCAATACCCTCCATTGACTCCCCACTCATCCAATAAATATTGTTTTGCTATAAGTTATTCATCCCTCTTTTATCCATCCGGCGAGACGGGTCGCCGCATTTTAGGAGCACCAAGCAACTCCTCCAGGTGCTCTTCTGAGTACTAGACCAAAAAAGTTGTGTGCAGCCCTGGTCATATAGTCACCAACCATCCATATAATTCTGTAGTGTATGATCTGACCACGCAATGTTACAGTCCACTGCAGGCTACAGGCTATTTGATTTACCAAATGATTAGTATTATAATGTTACAGTCCACTGCAGGCTACAGGCTATTTGATTTACCAAATGATTAGTATTATAATGTTACAGTCCACTGCAGGTTACAGGCTTTGATTTACAAAATGATTAGTATTATAACCGCCGTCCCTCAGTGCGGCAGCGGCGCTCCTCGTTATATGTGCCCGATTTAAAATAACAGATCTCTAAGCTGTCGAGACACGCCATGAGCGGGTGCATGGATGGTTTGTAAACTTTGTAGGCTATGTTTGTTCTTTTGGACACCGAACGGGGACGATACTTGGGGTCTTGGACATAGCTTCACTTCAGAGGAAACGGGGAGCTACTCACCAGTCACCACCACTGGAAATGGAATCCATTAGAATGATATGGAAATAGAAGGCTACACTAACAGTCTAACGTGAGCTACATAAATCCTTTATTTCGGCGATAAGTCCATTGAACTCCGTTCTCACTCTCACACAGACACGCAGCAGTGTCTGTGTGACGTGCAGCACGCGCCGTCAGTGAACCACTGACGGCGCGTGCTGCTGCGCTGGCCATGCATTAAAGTGGCATTCTTTTTTTTCTTTGTCTGGCTTTATAGGGCTTCGGGCCTAACATTATGGTATTTTTTAGGGCCGGGCCGGGGCTTCGGGCTGACCCAGTTAGGGCCGGGCCGGGCTTCAAATTTCGGGCCTGATGAGAACTCTAATCCAAAGTGGTCACACAATAAATAAATAAAAAGTGTTACACGCCCCAGGGGTGTGGCTTAGTAAACATATATATATTGTAACTGATCTGCCAGGTTAACCTGAATAAACAGGGAGACAGAGTCAGTTTCAGTGTTGTTCGTTTCTCTCTTCCTTGTCATCTGATTTATTAACAATTATGCAGGTTCAATTACCATTTGCTTTTCTTTCTTTGTTTTAAAGAGTTTCACTTACTGTATGAACATTCACATTTTCACACAATATCAATAAACCCATCTTTTCTTTTTTTTTTTATAATTTTTATCCCACGATTTTGTAACCCATTTTTCACCCCTGTGTCAATTATCTAATGTGATCCTGGGCTCTACACACCCTCCGCCAACCTGGGGAGAGCAACGGACTTGAACTCATGCTTCCTTCATGCCTGAGTGTCCAAGTTGCTCCTTTACACCTGACAGGGGGGAGTTTCCCTGGTTGGACATAGCGCGTGGAAGGAACACGTTATTCCAACCAGTTCCATTCCTCCCCATCAGGCGCCCCGGCTGGCCAGGGGGAGGCAGTTTAGAGACCAGGATTACTGCATGTTTTTGTGAGGGTACCTACCCTAGGGGACACGGGGAGAACATGCAAACTCCACACAGAAAGGCCCTTTCGCCAACACCGCCTCGGGTATGGGCACTGATGACGCGGAGGAGGAAACACGCCGCCAGCACCCACAGCGCCCCGAGCGGGAATCGAACCCAGGACCTTCTAGCTGTGAGGCGACAGCACTACCAACTGTGCCACCGTGCCCCTCGATAAACCCATCTTTTCTTATAAGTAATCATCAACATCACAATATATATTTTCCATTCATATTCCCATATGTTTACTTTTCTCAGCATCAAAATACTGTAATATACTGTTTGGCTTTTACCAATGTGTTGTTTAACTGTCATGTCTCCATGCACTTATTTATATAACCATGAATTATCTGTATCATGAAATCACATTCTCATCAAATTAAATTGCTTCTGTTCTTAAAACAGGTTAACAGCACTGTACTGACATGCTACATACTAGGCTACAAGATACATTTCAAGGCATACTGGAGAGGATTATTAAATATATAATACCGAAAATAAACATGTCTCAAAGTACACAGTAGAAACACATTTAACATTACAACAGGAGCTTTTACCACCAAGGGAGCAACACAAATACTGTCAGTGAAAACAACTAAAATGCCACGTTTGTGAGCAGCAGTAATGGCTGCCATGAATCTGACTGCTTAGGTCTAGATTCAACTACACATCAAATTACTACAGAATCACCTCATTTCTGGCATAAAACCAACACAAGCTTTGTTTTATAGTACAAAGTGCTCATAGTAAACATGTTTTATGTCCTAATACTATATTTACCTGAATAAACAGGGAAAAACGGGAGACAGAGTCACTGGAGAGGAGAAAGGACAGAGAGGAGAGTGTGTGTGTGTGTGTGTGTGTGTGTGTGTGTGTGTGTGTGTGTGTGTGCGCGCGTGTGCGTGTGCGCCGACAGCTGTTGCGGTCATGTTTAACCGACACAATATCCTGGCTCTGTGTGTGTGTGGGGGGGGGGGGGGGAGGGGGGGGGCACCAACACATTTATATCCGTCCAGGGAAATCAATGTATTCAATCAAGGTCATGTTTCAATCACGCATCGTCTCTGGGGTTAGCCCAGATCAGATCCTATTCCTGGACGCTGTGCAACGTCTGGCCACCCCACGCCACGCCACGCCACGCCACGCCACGCCACGCCACGCCACGCCACGCCACGCCACGCCACGCCACGCCACGCCTGCCTGCCTGTCTGTCTGTCTGTCTGTCTGCCTGCCTGCCTGCCTGCCTGCCTGTCTGCCTGCCTGTCTGTGTGTCTGTCTGTGTGTCTGTCTGTCTGTCTGTCTGCCTGTCTGTCTGTCTGCCTGTCTGCCTGTCTGCCTGCCTGTGTCAGTGTTGATTTTGCCAGAAAAAAATAGATTTTAGTTCTAGTCATAGCTCTTGAATAGTTTTCATTTAGTTTTAGTCACCTGGAATGTCTTAGTTTTAAGTCTAGTTTAGTAGTAGTAAATCTACAGTTAATTTAGTCGACTGAAATGTATGTTGGCGGGCCTTGATGCCGTCGTAATGGCTGATTTTATACACTTGCTGAAAATAGCCGAGCTATACAAGCTCGGCTATTTTCAGCATGCAACCAAGTGTAAAAGGACTTATACTGGATCGTGTGTCCACTAGTCCCTTCCAAACATTTTTGTCTAGTTTTTATTTGTTGTCAATATATTTAGTCTTAGTTTCAGTCATCATAGCTTAGTTTTCATTTAGTTTTCTAAATGTCTAGCGATCCAGACAAGAGATCCAAGTCATTTTACACTTGGTTGCATGCTGAAACTAGCCGATCTACAAGCTCACACCGGGTCGGCTCTTTTCAGCAAGTGTAAAAACAGTCATTATGACGGCATCAACGCCCACCAAAATACATTTTCATAAGATTTTAGTCGACTAAATCTACAGTTGATTTAGTCGACTAAAATATTATGATATTTAGTCGACTAAAACTAGACTAACACTAACATATTCCGGGTGGCTAAAATGTGACTGAAACCAAATGAAAACTATTGAAGAGACTAATGACTAAAACTTGCTGCCAAAAACAACACTGATTCTAGTCTAAACATGAGACATCAACCTATATATTGTCTCCCTACATAATGCAGTTCATGGCACGCCATACCTATTAATACATCAACACTGCCATCTGGTGGATATAGCTAGTAACCACACTCAGATGCATCACTATTGTAAACCAACAGGAAGACTGAACCATTTAGGCCTGACTTCGACATTTAAAAAAATGTCTTCTAAATAAAGTGACAGTTTTCTGAAATACCTCATGTTTCTGTATCAGTGGTTCTCAAACTATTTCATGTCAAGGACCCCAAAAACGATATGTATTTGGCCGCCGATCCCCATCTGAAAATATGTTGTTCCAGGAACCCCTCAGAACCAAAGATTTGAGTTGACAACGTTCGCTCTGAAAGAATATATATTCAAAGATTTTGTGCCACATTTTCACGATTTTTCAAAAATAGCAGACCTACAAGCTCGTAGCGCGCAACTCGGTGGCACGCTATGAGCTTGTAGATCTGCTATTTTTCAATAGCTAAATGATAACATAATGTTTAAAACACCAAAAGGGGTTCCCGTTCAGAATGGGTTAAAATAACTCTGGCCTTTAAGTTTGTGAGTTTGTCACAAGCTGAACGTCACTATTGATCAAACACTGACTTCGAAATGACTTCAAACAATGAAAGAGGTCGGCCTCTACAGCCAAGCAACTGCCTGCACAATCATTATAATAAATGCCTTGCTCAAGAATTCAGTATTTTAGCTGTGACGTGAGCGCCCCCTCCTGAGATACTTCAGTATTTTAGCCGTGACGTGAGCGCCCCCTCCTGAGATACTTCAGTATTTTAGCCGTGACGTGAGCGCCCCCTCCTGAGATACTTCCGGGTCCTACTTTTGTGTCGCTTTTGTGTCCCCATGGAGTTATACTGTGACGCTACGTCGGACTAAATCTGAGACGAAAACAACCACGAAAGTCTCATTTTACCGCTTTCCTCGCAACAACAAAGCTGCGCTGCTCTCCAAAATCTGGCTGGCCGTCTGCCCCACATGGAATACTATCGCCATTTTATTTTATTGTGTCAACTAAATCCTCATTAATGCAAACAAACAAAGATTCAACATACTCAAGCCTGCACACATTCTAAATATCCCCCGAAATATTTTACCGAGCAAATGGACTGTTGCCACCTTCAATAATAATGATAATAATAGTCTTTATTGTCTCCACATCATATATTTTTGTTGTCATAGACACTTGTACAAAACATTAATAATTCTACTCGAGTTGGAAGCATTAAGACCCATTTTAACCCTCTATGGCTTCCTTTCTGAAAAATAACGTCAATTTTAAAAGATTCACGCTTTTAGATATTCAATTTACAATGAGATGCGGATGGGAGCTGGTGCCACTTGGACCCGGACGTAACTAGGACTACAAAATGACGTCGGACTTAAATACTGAATAGTTTTTAACAGAACAAATGCCTTGTTGCAGGTGTGTCGAACATGAGACTTTGAAGATATGGAGAAGTCAAAAATGTATACAGTTTGACAGTAAAACAATTATGTCAACAGCATTCTGTCTGAGCTTTAAAGGGATAGTTCAGAATTTTGAAACTTAAGCTGTATGAAATACTCGCCATTAATATAGTGGTTGCAACTGCATTAATTCATTGCCCGAGTCCCGTGGTGGGAGTTCTGCTCTGGTTTTGGTGAAATATGAAGTAGTTCCGTCCGGTCATTTTGTGGGGGGGCACAGGGGGCCACGCATTAAAAGTACTTAATTCACAAAACTATAGCGTCATTTGTATTGTTGACCTATTTCTACCATATAGCGCAACTTTAGTTCATTTTTTACCCCTCTATCACACGGAACTATGTTTTTTGTGTCCATATCACTACGCCCAAAAACGAGTTCCAAGTGATAGAGGGGTCAAAGTTGAACGAAAGTTGTGCTAATATTTTAGAAATAGGTCAACAATACAAATGACGCTAGTTTTGTGGATTAATTTACTCTTAATGCGTGGCCACTGTGCTCACCACAAAATGACCGGAACCACTTAACCCATTCTGACCTGAGATCAGATTCATACGAGGTTTCCACTGGACACACACTGGTCTGATTAACCCATTCTGACCTGAGATCAGATTCTAAAAATGTCGTTCTTCAATTTTTCAAAAATAGCAGACCTACAAGCTCTTAGATCTGCTATTTTTCACACCAAAATGGGTTCCCGTTCAGAATGGGTTAAGTAATAATTTACTTTTTCTAATAAAACTGTTTCGGTAAAGCGACTTTGGGTACCTTGAAAAGTTTGTGTAAGAAAAAAAAAAAGGTAAATTGTATGCATTTAGTTTTTCCCGTAATGTCCCTTTAAAGGTGTCCCAGAGTCAAAGTATCCCAAAGTAATGCCCAAAAAGTAATCCAAGTAAACCAAGCGTTGTAGATCCTCTCTATTGTTAAATATAGCAGTCCTTAAAGTTATGAAACCAAAAGGCAGCGCATTGCTCACTGCTCACCTTTAAGTCAGGAGTCCTCGGCTGGTTCCTCCTCCTCACCTAGCCCTCCAAGCAGAACCCAATGGTAGGCCTACTGAAGTTTCTGACATTTGTTCGACCCAGTCCATGGGGTCCTGTTGCACCACTACCATGCCACCTGGTACACAGCCATTCTTAAACATAAACAACATGTTTAGCGCCTGGCCGCGCTCTGTGACGACGTTTTTCCTTGTGAGGCTTTCTGAATATGTGAAGTATAAGTACCCATACATGCCGCTGCGAATATCTCCTGTGGCGCGGAAGCCGTTAAGTATTTTTAATCTATGTTTGCCCGATTTGGAAGCTTGGATTAATCTCTTCCTTTCTTGTTTATTGACACCTCATTGTACCGCCTATCTGGCTATCTAGTGGCGCTATAGCTATGACACAGCAGATCAGAGGCAGGGACAAGCCAACCGCACACCGGGAGGCGGTACAATAAACGGTAAACAAACAAGAAGAAATAAAGCGACCAAATCGGTCAAACAAATACTTAACGGCTTCCGCGACACAGGAGATATTGACAGCGGAATGTATAAGTACTTAAAGTTCCCGAATTCAGAATAATTTAAACTAAAACAGGCCGTCAAACGGCACAGATTCTATCTTAGAGAGCATGTCTACTTCCGCATTCCGAAATTCCCATACGAAAATATAGTCATGAACAGGGACCCAACATAAAACTCATCAAAATTTCAGAAAAGCTTTATGTAGGGTCCCGAAAGGGGCTACTCCTCACCCAACCTTTACGTCAGGAGTCCTTTGGGTGATTCCTTTGTGCACAAACACAGAATTTACTACTTCCCACACCTAAAGTCCTTCGGTCAAACTTTGCGTATTGGTTTGAGTTCAGTTCTGATTTAGCTTTAGTATTGGCTTGAAAAGAGTGTTTGACACTACAATAAATGAGTAACAACCACCACCAAACACTCTTCTAACTGCCCCAAAATGGAACCCAGGATCGGCGCCTCACTTCCTGTTGCTTTATAGCCTCCTGGTAGTTCACTTCCTGGAATTGGAACTATTCCTGCAGGAACTATTGCTCACATACATTTCCCCACAGCTCCCCCTTATGATCACATACATTTCCCCACAGCGCCCCCTTATGGTCAAACTTTGTCATTTTGTCAACAGAAAAGGAACTATTGCTCACATACACTCAAAGGGCACCTACGGATGGCTGCAATTCTAAACTGGCCTCTGTAAAATCTGAATCCCCCCCCCCCCCCACCCCATTTCCCCTCACTGTATATGTATCTTTTCCCTTTTTGCTTCCTATATGATGAATTCCTGTTCTGTTCTTTAGCTACATAGAAGTGTCTATTTGTATGTCTCTAAATGTTTTGATGAATTGAACAATGTGGACCCTGTTGTAAACAAGTGTAATGCTTAATTGGGTCTTCCACTCACAGTTAACAGTCTTTGTATTGAGTTTGTGCTTAAAATGTACTGTAACATCTACAAACTGTTAATAAATATTTCAATCGATCAATCAATTTCCCCACAGCTCCCCCTTATGGTCAAACTTTGTCATTTTGTCAACAGAAAAGGAACTATTGCTCACATACATTTCCCCACAGCTCCCCCTTATGGTCAAACTTTGTCATTTTGTCAACAGAAAAGACACTACACAAAACACAATATAGCCTATTGTATTCTCCGTACACTACATTTCAGTGTTAAATATTCAACCCTACTTTAACCAATATATTCCCTTGTTCTTCTGCAATATGTTACATTTTCTTTCAAAACTAATACCAGGACAGGAAATACATTATTTCACACATTTTATGTGTCACAACGCAAGCTGTTGATGGCGTGATGATGCCAGGCACAACCAGACATAACACAATGAGGTATACTGTATATAACTCTGTATCACTGTACACATTCTGGGCGGGAACCCCTTTTGGTGCTTTAAGCATTATGTTATACTTTAGCTATTGAGAAATAAGCAGATCTACAAGCTTGTAGGTCTGCTATTTTTGAAATATCGTGAACATGTGGCGCAAATAATTATTTCAATATATATTCTTTCAGAGCCAAGGTTTTTAACTCAAATCTTTGCTTCTGGGGGTACCTGGAACAACATATTTTCTGTCAATGTATTGCTATAGGCCAGCTCTTTAACATGCTGCTAGAAAGAAAGAAAGAAAGAAAGAAAGAAAGAAAGAAAGAAAGAAAGAAAGAAAGAAAGAAAGAAAGAAAGAAAGAAAGAAAGAAAGAAAGAAAGAAAGAAACTCCAAGTGTAAGGATATTGAGTAAGTATACTACAGAAATGGGTCAAATGCTATTTCAGACTCAGAGCTATGGATATTTAAACGTTCTTGGGACCCAACCAGTGCCGTCTGGGATCGCTATGGAGACACAAGTGTTGTCCTTATTTAACCGACCCACTGTGGGAGTCTCCTCCCTCTCTCTCTCTCTCTCTCTCTCCCTTCCCCTTTTCTTCCTGTCGAGCTGCTGGTGAAAGTCGTTTTGGCTTCTGCACATGTTACCACCAACCAACCCACCGCTATAGGGGCAGTCTGTCCCTCATGATACCACCAACCAACCCACCGCTATAGGGGCAGTCTGTCCCCTCATGATACCACCAACCAACCCACCGCTATAGGGCAGTCTGTCCCCTCATGATACCACCAACCAACCCACCGCTATAGGGGCAGTCTGTCCCTCATGATACCACCAACCAACCCATCGCTATGGGGCAGTCTGTCCCACATGATACCACCAACCAACCCACCGCTATAGGGGCAGTCTGTCCCTCATGATACCACCAACCAACCCACCGCTATAGGGGCAGTCTGTCCCTCATGATACCACCAACCAACCCATCGCTATAGGGGCAGTCTGTCCCACATGATACCACCAACCAACCCACCGCTATAGGGGCAGTCTGTCCCCTCATGATACCACCAACCAACCCACCGCTATAGGGGCAGTCTGTCCCCTCATGATACCACCAACCAACCCATCGCTATAGGGGCAGTCTGTCCCACAACTCGCAGCCGGTGTAATTAATACATGCTTGTGCCAGCCCTGAATAGCTCAACCTGGAGTAGCTTCAACCTAAGACCCCATGATGATCCTGTGTAGACTGTAGACGTGAAACCAGGTTATGGGGACCTAGTCAATGTGTCTGTTTAAATCCACTGTCTCTCTGTCTGAATGTTTTCCACTCTCTCTCTCTCTCTCTCTCTCCCTCTCTCTCCCTCTCTCTCCCCTGGCCCTTATCCACATAATCTGCTGCTCTCCCTCATACATAGTCATAAAGCCACACACTGTCTTCCATTACCGTGACGTTAGCGTCCTGTGTCCCAATGTGACCTTACCTAAAGACCATTACCGTGACGTTAGCGTCCTGTGTCCCAATGTGACCTTACCTAAAGCGACCCTAAGGTTTCCTCACTTCACTGCTCTGTCTAAACACCCCACCCGAGGACATGGAGGAGAGAGAGAGTGAGGAGGAGAAGACTAGTGCAGGGGGTGAAAACTACAGAGACATGATGCAGGGGGTGAAAACTACAGAGACATGCAGGGGGTGAAAACTACAGAGACATGCAGGGGGTGAGAACTACAGAGACATGCAGGGGGTGAAAACTACAGAGAAATGATGCAGGGGGTGAGAACTACAGAGACATGCAGGGGGTGAAAACTACAGAGAAATGATGCAGGGGGTGAGAACTACAGAGAAATGATGCAGGGGGTGAGAACTACAGAGAAATGATGCAGGGGGTGAAAACTACAGAGACATGCAGGGGGTGAAAACTACAGAGAAATGATGCAGGGGGTGAGAACTACAGAGAAATGATGCAGGGGGTGAGAACTACAGAGACATGCAGGGGGTGAAAACTACAGAGAAATGATGCAGGGGGTGAGAACTACAGAGAAATGATGCAGGGGGTGAAAACTACAGAGACATGCAGGGGGTGAAAACTACAGAGAAATGATGCAGGGGGTGAAAACTACAGAGACATGATGCAGGGGGTGAAAACTACAGAGACATGTAGGGGGTGAGAACTACAGAGAAATGATGCAGGGAGTGAGAACTACAGAGAAATGATGCAGGGGGTTGAAAACTAAAGAGACATGATGCAGGGGGTGAAAACTACAGAGACATGTAGGGGGTGAGAACTACAGAGAAATGATGCAGGGGGTGAAAACTACAGAGACATGATGCAGGGGGTGAAAACTACAGAGACATGTAGGGGGTGAGAACTACAGAGAAATGATGCAGGGGGTGAAAACTACAGAGACATGCAGGGGGTGAAAACTACAGAGAAATGATGCAGGGGGTGAGAACTACAGAGAAATGATGCAGGGGGTGAGAACTACAGAGACATGCAGGGGGTGAAAACTACAGAGAAATGATGCAGGGGGTGAGAACTACAGAGAAATGATGCAGGGGGTGAAAACTACAGAGACATGCAGGGGGTGAAAACTACAGAGAAATGATGCAGGGGGTGAAAACTACAGAGACATGATGCAGGGGGTGAAAACTACAGAGACATGTAGGGGGTGAGAACTACAGAGAAATGATGCAGGGAGTGAGAACTACAGAGAAATGATGCAGGGGGTTGAAAACTAAAGAGACATGATGCAGGGGGTGAAAACTACAGAGACATGTAGGGGGTGAGAACTACAGAGAAATGATGCAGGGGGTTGAAAACTAAAGGGGGTGAGGCTTCTTTGCACACTTTTCTCTTATTACTCTCTCTGACATTCAAACCACATGTTCACTTCGGGCTGTTTCCACTGGCCTCCCCTTTCCAAGCTCCCGCCCTTTCCTCTCTCTCTGACTCCAACCCCCTCTCCAGCTTGCCTTTCTCACCCAGCCTTCCTCCACCATCCCCCGCCCACCACCACCACCACCACTAGTTGATTCCTGAGAACTGCGTTGTGGAGACGGAGACGAACGGGGTGAGAAATAAGGCAGATATAAAGAGCTCATTTTGTCTGAGTCGTTCCAGGGACACTGACTGCAGCGGACTGTATACCCTCTGCTCTGCTCCGTCTTTCCATTTGTGCACTTCTACCCACTCAGGACAGCTGTGAGTATCTACGGGGGTCAGATGAGGACAGGATAGGACCCCCCCCCACACACACACACACACACGCGCACGCACACACACACACACACACACACACACACACACACACACACACACACACTCTCTCTCTGCTAGCAGAGTATCAGTGGTGTACGTGACTACCTGCAGACATGATAAAGAATCTTCTTCACACAAATTTAAGAAGTCCACAATGTGTAGCTGAATGTTTTGAAATGCAAGAATGCCATAATAATAAGTGTGGGAAGCTCATGAAGTGTTCTTGGAGAGAGTGAAGTGGACGTGTTCATGCTGCCATATTGCAGGCCACTTGTCTTGGCTGGAATCAAAAGTGTCTTTTCAGTCACATAATATTACTGCATTGTCGTGGTATACATGTGTGTGACTGTGATCGTTGACCCTAGTTGGGAATTAAAGGTTCAGCCTCTTACAAAGCTTGAGAGTTCCTTCATATGATCTTCGACAAATTTTAACTGCATGAGACTGCAAGAACTACATTCTAATTTCAAAACTTTGGATGTAAACATTGCTTGCTTCTCACAACAAGCTATCCTTTTATGTATTCCTGACTGTTTGTTTAAAGCAACAATATACATAAAAACGTGATCATTTGCAGTAAGGTAACATTCAGGAGGTCATTACGGACATTACTATAAAGTTGACCAGGTGCCAATTATGTCCTCCATTTCTACCCGCCTCCATGTGCATGCGTAGAGGCAAGGAGACGAAGCACAGACACAACAACACTGACACTTCAAAGTTAAATGACTCGTGAAATGTTACTCGTGAAATCTAAATCATGACAGTTTTCTGGAAAACCTCATGTTTCTGTATCAGTGGTGTTCAATATTTCATGTCAAGGACCCCCAAAATGTATATTTAATATGCCTCCAACCCCCCTCTGAAAATATGTTATTCCAGGGACCCCCCCCCCGAGAAGCAAAGATTTGAGTTAAAATGTTCACTCTGTAACAATATATATATTCAAAGATTTGAGTTAAAATGTTCACTCTGTAACAATATATATATTCAAAGATTTGAGTTAAAATGTTCACTCTGTAACAATATATATATTCAAAGATTTGAGTTAAAATGTTCACTCTGTAACAATATATATATTCAAAGATTTGAGTTAAAATGTTCACTCTGTAACAATATATATATTCAAAGATTTGAGTTAAAATGTTCACTCTGTAACAATATATATATTCAAAGATTTGAGTTAAAATGTTCACTCTGTAACAATATATATATTCAAAGATTTGAGTTAAAATGTTCACTCTGTAACAATATATATATTCAAAGATTTGAGTTAAAATGTTCACTCTGTAACAATATATATATTCAAAGATTTGAGTTAAAATGTTCACTCTGTAACAATATATATATTCAAAGATTTGAGTTAAAATGTTCACTCTGTAACAATATATATATTCAAAGATTTGAGTTAAAATGTTCACTCTGTAACAATATATATATTCAAAGATTTGAGTTAAAATGTTCACTCTGTAACAATATATATATTCAAAGATTTGAGTTAAAATGTTCACTCTGTAACAATATATATATTCAAAGATTTGAGTTAAAATGTTCACTCTGTAACAATATATATATTCAAAGATTTGAGTTAAAATGTTCACTCTGTAACAATATATATATTCAAAGATTTGAGGGACATTTTCATGATTTTTCAAAAATTGCTGACCTACAGTACAAGAGCTTATAGATCTGCTATTTTTCAATAGCTAAAGTATAACATAATGCTTAAAACACCAAAAGGGTCTTCCAGCCCAAAATGAGTGACTTGTGAAATGTTCAATAGTTTTGAGCATAATTAACTCAGAAACCAGACAAGTTCGTCTACACAGTGCCTCTTTGTTGAATTAACTGCACACTCATTTTGAGTGTACAGTTGACCAAGTTTGATTTGACCTGTAAACAAGATTAATTTAATTGCTGCGTAAATGGCATCGATGAATGACATGAAATCACTGCTGAAGTGATAGTCCGCTTTCTAATTCACTTAGTTTGAACATGAGGATTTGTCATTTTTGGGGGGAAACTTCTCAATCGTATAAAAAATAATAAAATATGAGTCGAAACAATTATTACAACTACCGTATCCAATATAGCACTTTAAAAAACTGAATGTAATCTCCTATGCTGCTGGTTTTTGTTTTTGTATTGTACTGTCCTTCTTGTTTGTGTATCTATGGTTGTCTGTATATGTTGAGTATGAACCAAGACAAATTCCTATCGACTTGTTGACATGGCAAATAAATTATTGAATTGAATTGAATTGAATTGAATTGAATTGAATTTCTGGTTTTCCTCAGCTCTGAACTCTTTGCTTTACTTTCCATAAAGCAGATCCAGTGGTGGAGGAAGTACTCAGATGTTTTTATTAAGTATACCAATACCACAGTAAAAAATACAACAGTAAAAAAGCCCTGCATTCAAAAGCATCGGAAATATGCTTGTAGATCTGCTATTTTTTTTTTAAAGCACGAAAATGTGGCACAAATCTTTGAATATATTCAGAGCGAACGTCTTTAACTCAAATCTTTGCTTCGTACATATTTTCAAATGGGAGTCTGTGGCCAAATACATATAATTTCTGGGGTCCTTGACATGAAATAGTTTGAGAATCACTGACATATAGAAACATGTGTTTTTCAGAAAACTGTTTACATTTAGAAGGCATTTTGTAGAACCGTCCTCAGGTCTAAATGGGTTAAAATGCTCTCGGGTAGTTTAATCTAATAAATGATTAGTTAATGTATAATTTGTATTATCAATCTAAATCTGCAGAGCAACTATTGTAAAAATCAATGTTAATTTACAGACCCATAAAGACCCATTTGGTTCCAAACTATCATTTAGCTGGGGGACCCCCTGGAACTCCCTCAAGGACCCCTGGGGGTCCCCGGACCCCACTTTGGGAACCACTGTACTAGACTGTACATTGCACTACATGTATATTTGACAGTTAGACTAGATACCGGTAGTCACTATAAATTCGGGTCTCAGAGATATAAATTAAATTAAATGGGGTCCGTAGATTAATGTCAAACTGTCAGAGATATAAATTAAATTAAATGGGGTCCGTAGACTAATGTCAAACTGTCAGAGATATAAATTAAATTAAATGGGGGTCCGTAGACTAATGTCAAACTGTCAGAGATATAAATTAAATTAAATGGGGGTCCGTAGACTAATGTCAAACTGTCAGAGATATAAATTAAATTAAATGGGGTCCGTAGACTAATGTCAAACTGTCAGAGAAAGAAATTAAATTAAATGGGGACTACCGTAGACTAATGCATGTCAAATTTAACGTGTTGAGAATCAATGCTAGAGCTGTAAAAATGGGGTATATTTAGTGTCAATTTGGGGGTCCTTGACATGAATAGGTTTGGGAACCACTGGTCTAGTTAGTAGACGTATACTGTAGCATGAAATATCCAAGCACAAGTACATCTAAGTTGTACTTCCAGCACTTGAGTGAATGTACTCGGTTACATTCCAACAGCAGCTGTATCTGCCCTGCACTGTGCTTAACAATGAAGGACTGATAGCAGGTCAGCCTGCAGAGGGAGCTGTATCTGCCCTGCACTGTGCTTAACAATGAAGGACTGATAGCAGGTCAGCCTGCAGAGGGAGGTGCTTGGAACGCTTCCAGGAGGTCAGGGTAGATAAATCAACCATAAAATAAACAAGCACCTCAGGAGACCTTTAAACCCGGCCGTGCAGACAGTAAATACAATGCTGAGACTGTATATTAAGGCTGAGACTGTATATTAAGGTTGAGACTGTATATTAAGGTTGAGACTGTATATTAAGGCTGAGACTGTATATTAAGGTTGAGACTGTATATTAAGGTTGAGACTGTATATTAAGGTTGAGACTGTATATTAAGGCTGAGACTGTATATTAAGGTTGAGACTGTATATTAAGGTTGAGACTGTATATTAAGGTTGAGACTGTATATTAAGGTTGAGACTGTATATTAAGGTTGAGACTGTATATTAAGGTTGAGACTGTATATTAAGGTTGAGACTGTATAAGGTTGAGACTGTATATTAAGGTTGCCGCAGTCCTTTCATGATGACGCCAGGCCCAGGAAATTATTCCCAATGCATTTTCTTTCCCATAGACACTTCAAAAAGTATTTATTTAAAGACCTTTTTTTTTTTTTTTGTGGCTTTCGCCTTTTTATAGGCTGACAGGAAATGGGGAGAGAGATGGGGGGGAAGACATGCAATAAAGGCCGTCGGGATTGGGAGTCGAACCCGCGGCACACTGCCAGACTTTTAGTCGACTATAGTAAATATCATAAGATTTTAGTTGTAGATCTGTCTATTTTCAGCATGCAACTAATTGTAAAATGACTTATACTGGATCTCTTGTCCACTAGTCCCTTCCTAACATTTTAGTCTAGTTTTTATTTGTTGACGAAATTGTCAGTATATTTTAGTCTTAGTTTTAGTCATCATAGCTTAGTTTCCATTTAGTTTTCGTCAGTGAAAAAAGGTCGCCTTGGTTTTAGTCGACGAAAACAACACTAGCTGCGACCGATATGTCTGATTAGTCATAGTGTTGGGAGCTTATTTGTCACAGTACCCATTGTACCCGTCTGTGTGTGTCCCATTGTACCCGTCTGTGTGTGTCCCTTGTGTGCCCATAATTATGGACATCTCTGCATGTCTGTCTACTTAGTCCATTTTATGCCCACATCTCTGTAGCTGTCGGTCACATATTAAACACATGACCATAATATGGGCATCGGTTTTTCTTAGGTTAAGATGTCGGAGGCATAGTGACACACATATATTAACCCATTTAGGCCTGACGTCGAAATTTTAAAGAATTCTTCTAAATCCTCCAGTTTTCTGAAATAAATATTTTCACGATTTTTCAAAAAATAGCAGACCTACAAGCTCGTAGCGCGCCACTCGGTGGCACGCTACGAGCTTGTATAGATCTGCTATTTTTCAATAGCTAAATTATAACAATGTTGAAAACACCAAAAGGGGTTAAGGTCGACTACCCTTTTTCACTGACTAAAACAATATAAAAACGAATCTATGATGACTAAAACTATGACTAAATATATTGACAATTTAGTCAAATCTACAGGATCTATTCTACAAGCTCACAACACAAGGCGGGTGCTGTGACGCGTTGTGAGCTTGTAGATCTGCTGCTGCTGATTTCGCTAGATGATTTTCAACGTGCAACCAAAGTTTAAAATCTGCCATTACAACGACAGCAAGGCCCGTCAAAACACATTTTAGTCGACTAAATCAACTGTCGATTTAAAAGTCGACTAAAATCTTAAGATATTTAGTCGACCAAAACTGGACTAACACTAGAACATTCCAGGTGACTAAAATGTGACAAAAAAACTAAATGAAAACTATTCAAAAGCCTAAATGACTAAAACTAAAAGAATTTGCTGCCAAAAACAACACTGGGATTCAGACAGTTTAGCTACTAGATTATAGTTAGCCTACTGTCCAGTCAGTGTCCACCACTAGACAGCATTAGCAGACCTGCTGCCAGCTACTAATAGCAGGTGAGGGTGATTAAGGTAATCAGTTCAGAATCAGATAACAGGTGCTACCAACCATCCATGGGTGTTTGTTGTTCTACTACTAGTGAACTTACCTGCAGACAGTAGCCTAGCTGGTCATACACCATAGCCTACAGCAGCTGGTCTTGACTCTTCTTTCCATAATCATCATCAAACAATAAAACCAACAGTAAGTTCATTCACATATTGTGAGAATATAGCCTACGATTGAAACGCTAGAAAATATTAGGCTATGATGTGGTTGGCAAGCCAATTTTAATTTAGCCTATACAATGCAAATCAGAATGCTAATATTAATATTTTATGTTTTGATGTCATTGATTTCAGACAACGATAGGTCATATTCTATCAATTGATTTATGAACAGTTTGCTGAATTGCACATTTCAAGTAGCCTACTACAACTCGATACAAAACCTCAACTGTGAGCTGGACACATGCAGCATTACACTTGTTTACAAGAGGGTCCACCGTTTTCAATTCATCAAAATGCATCATCTAGGATTCTAGGTAGTGAATTAAGTCGTCTTAACTGAGCATTGACCTCCGTCCTCACCTTTTATATGGTATAAATATCATCATATCATGTACTTTCTGTGTCCTCTGTGTCCAGATGCTCATGTTGACTGTAGGTCGTGTCGGGGGGAGCCTCCTGGCGCGGCGCGCGGCCCCTGCTCTGGCCGCCGGCAGTGTGAGGATGGCCGGACACGGCCACGGTGGGTCATTACATCATCAATGAGGAAAACAGACAAAACTACCTAAAACTAGTACTAAAAAAAACTTTGCGTCATATATATTTCTTTGCTTAAAACAAAAGCTTAAATCACTCTGTTGTGAGTGTTTGTTCAGAACAGGGGTCTATATGTATCTCTCCAGTTCTTTAATATAAACAGAGAATGCATTTTCGGGTAGGTGACACAATTTAAGCCATCAGGAGATATTTAATTAATTTGCCTTACATTCTTGCAGTTCCAATAATGTTGTCTGCTCATAATGATTATGATTACGATTATGATAATCTGTATCCTCCTGACTGGGTTCTATATCCTGATTGGATAAAATGGGTGTTTCAGTTTCTGAAAATGCATTTAGTTTAGGCCTAAATAAAAAGCTGCAGAGACATATGGAGACTCCTGTTAGTGAACAAACACTATTATAAATCAATGAGTAGCGCTTTTTAACTTATTTTATCACTTGCACTACCATAACATAAACATGATTGAAGTTTAGTTTAGAATTTTAACGCCATGGCTACAGCTTATCATCGACAGGTGGTAGTATTAGTCCTTAACCTGTAGGTGGCAGTGTTGCCTTTTAAAAAGAGAAGCGACTTGACATTCATTTTGACATACACATTAGCCCATGTACTGTATATTGTATAGGCGGCAGGCCATTAGGCCTACTGTATGCATAATTATGTATGTTTATGCGTGTCCAAAATAACACAATGAAGTAAACTAATGCATTACTATACAGGTCATTCCTATACTATTTGGTTACTATTTAGTAACTTTTTCAAAACATTGTTTTTTAAAGGAATTTTCATTTCTGAAAGGGGGCATGTTCAGAAAACATTTGTCCACCAGCTTAATGCATTATTATAAATATTATAAATATACATTGTAACAGCTTTACCATCAGTAATGCAACCTAAAACCTTGATTAAAAACACATGGCATTTTAGCATACCTCGACTCAAATCAAAGGGATTATTTTATATTCATTTCACTCTGAGGTACAAATATCTTTTTTTTTTTCTCTATGGTAGAACAATCCTTTAAATAGTATAAGCTTTTTGGAATTAATGTTTCTTATTAAAATAAGTAAAAACATTAATACGTTATTTTACACAATATATATGCTGCATTATGACCTGGGGCACCGAATGGCACCCAACACTAGGAATGACCCATACAAGGTTGTCTCAACTTCACGTCATATGTAAAGACGTTTTATTTACATTTGACTCTCTCTCTCTCTTCCCATTCCTAGCCGTGGCAGACGCAACACAACAGACATGTCTCATTCGTCATATTTAAAGACGTTTATGTTTATTTACATTGGTCTCTCTCTCTCTCTCTCTCTCTCTCTCTCCGTTCCTAGCCGTGGCAGACGCAACACAACAGACATGTCTCATTCGTCATATTTAAAGACGTTTATGTTTATTTACATTGGTCTCTCTCTCTCTCTCTCTCTCTCCGTTCCTAGCCGTGGCAGACGCAACACAACAGACATGTCTCATTCGTCATATTTAAAGACGTTTATGTTTATTTACATTAGACTCTCTCTGTCTCTCTCTCTCTCTCCCCATTCCTAGCCGTGGCAGACACAACGGACATGTCTCAGCCCATGTACGTTGACCGCCTGGACAACCCGCTGCCCGACAAACCCTTCAAAGACCTCCTGACCGACGCCGATAAGGGCATGAAGCAGAAGGAGAAGGGACCCTGGACCCAGCTGTCCAACGCAGAGAAGATGGCCTGTGAGTTTGTCCCGCTGGGTGATATAACTGGGTTGTCCTGCAGCAGTTTACAGTTGTGACTCGTGAAGTTGTGAACTTCTGACCTGTCAGCTGACTCCCGGAATGCTGGGAATCTTAATTCTTATTTTCACATCACCCATAGACCTCACCCTGTCGCTATACAGCGCCAGGAACGTGACCACCAGAGCTTCTAGTTTAATTTGGGGGACTTCATCATTATTATTATATATATTTTAGGGGTGCTAGCCCCTCCTATATTCAGCTATTAGTTTGTAGATCTTCGTCCTACACAAACATTCAATTCCCATTGACAATGAATGGAGAATTTTAGGTCATATTGTCTGAGCAAATCGCCTTATAGTGTCTATTTTTGTCCTGCACAAACATTCAATTCCCATTGACGATGAATGGATAATTCTACGTCCGTGTCTGAGCAAAAAGGCAGTGTCTATTTTGAGTCATGATGATGTACGATAAGAGCGCCCCTCACTGTATATATTTTTAAATGTACTGTAAATTATCATGACCTGAGGAGGTCTTCTTTGACCAAGAGTGATCCACTTGCATTCTAGTCTCTTTGACCAAGAGTGATCCACTTGCATTCTAGTCTCTTTGACCAAGAGTGATCCACTTGCATTCTAGTCTCTTTGACCAAGAGTGATCCACTTGCATTCTAGTCTCTTTGACCAAGAGTGATCCACTTGCATTCTAGTCTCTTTGACCAAGAGTGATCCACTTGCATTCTAGTCTCTCTTTGACCAAGAGTGATCCACTTGCATTCTAGTCTCTTTGACCAAGAGTGATCCACTTGCATTCTAGTCTCTTTGACCAAGAGTGATCCACTTGCATTCTAGTCTCTTTGACCAAGAGTGATCCACTTGCATTCTAGTCTCTCTTTGACCAAGAGTGATCCACTTGCATTCTATAGTCTCTCTTTGACCAAGAGTGATCCACTTGCATTCTATAGTCTCTCTTTGACCAAGAGTGATCCACTTGCACTTCTAGTCTCTCGAGACAGACTGTTGACTCTAATCAATATTCAAAGGAAAAAAAGGGTGCTGTTCTTTTAAGTTTTGCCGACGGGTTCTCGGATTTATTGCATTCTACTATGCTCGTTGCTGCAGTCTTTTCACTCTCATCCCACTTCTGTCTTCTCTCTATCTCTCTATCTCTCTCCCCTCACCCCCCCCCCCCTCCCCCCCCCCCCCCCCCCCCCAGTGTACAGGCTGATGTTCCACAAGACGTATCCAGAGATGAAGGCCAAGTCGGCAGAATGGAAGTCTGTCGTCGGAGGGATGTTTTTCTTCATCGGACTCACCGGCCTTATTGTCCTTTGGCAGGCACACTATGGTGGGTATCCTTATAGTCCTTTATCCTTATAGTCCTTTGGCAGGCACACTATGGTGGGTGTCTGCCTTTAAAACGTGTATGCACGAACACGCCTGTATTGTTGTGCATGTACAACAATACATGTACAACAATACATTGGCATGAACCTTTTGAGCACTAGTTTGTTCCACTACACTAAATGCATAGTATGAATTTAACTGGACCCCTACAGCACTAAATGCATAGTATGAATTTAACTGGACCCCTACAGCACTAAATGCATAGTAACTATGAATTTAACTGGACCCCTACAGCACTAAATCCATAGTATGACTTTAACTGGACCCCTACAGCACTAAATCCATAGTATGACTTTAACTGGACCCCTACAGCACTAAATGCATAGTATGAATTTAACTGGACCCCTACAGCACTAAATGCATAGCATGAATTTAACTGGACCCCTACTACACTAAATCCATAGTATGACTTTAACTGGACCCCTACAGCACTAAATGCATAGTATGAATTTAACTGGACCCCTACAGCACTAAATGCATAGCATGAATTTAACTGGACCCCTACAGCACTAAATCCATAGTATGACTTTAACTGGACCCCTACAGCACTAAATGCATAGTATGAATTTAACTGGACCCCTACAGCACTAAATCCACAGTATGAATTTAACTGGACCCCTACAGCACTAAATGCATAGTATGAATTTAACTGGACCCCTACTACACTAAATGCATAGTATGAATTTAACTGGACCCCTACAGCACTAAATCCATAGTATGAATTTAACTGGACCCCTACAGCACTAAATCCATAGCATGAATTTAACTGGACCCCTACTACACTACATCCATAGCATGAATTTAACTGGACCCCTACTACACTAAATCCATAGCATGAATTTAACTGGACCCCTACAGCACTAAATCCATAGCATGAATTTAACTGGACCCCTACAGCACACTTTTTACACAGTTAAACTTGCTACAGTCGGAGTTTTTGACAGATGGCAGACATAAATGCGGGCTCATATTAAATACTTGAGGCATATTTGTATTATATTATTATTTCATCATACAATGGTGTTGCACAGCTTATTTATTTTTTTATATTAGAAAATGCATATCTTTTTCAGTCACCTTTCTATGCTTGGGAGATATTATTATTGATGGTACAAACATGAGTTAAAGCACTATTAAAGCAACCGTTTTGAACTTGTCTACCCTTCCGTCCTCTTCCTCCACAGTCTACCCTGCTACTCCTCACACCTTCGGCGCCGAGTGGCAGGCCAAACAGACCCAGAGAATGCTGGATATGAAGGTCAACCCCATCGAGGGCTTCGCCAGCAACTGGGACTATGAGAAGAAACAGTGGAAGTAGAGTGACTTCATTGTGTACTAGAGGTTGGAAGGTGAAGTTGTCTCGGGTTGCTTATCTAGGCTCAGATTAAATATTTTTGTAAAAATGCAGCAGCAATCAGATCTGCAACCCAGGGAGAACTTTACTTTCTCAACATGTAGCCTCTCTCTCTCGTCCAATCGCAATGTTGTCATGGTGACTGTCCGTCCTGGTTTAATAAAACTGCCCTGATGATTATTCTGTGCATCTCTTTCTCATGGTGACGTGTGACCGTGTGTGTTCGTTCGGGAACTACTTTGCTCCTTTCTGTGGCAACGTACAGTATAAGCAGTCTTAGTGCTGCTAAGATTATCTGCTCAATAAAAGCAGCGGACCAACATGATCAGCCCAAGATGCGGTACCTCTATAATCCTGTTTGGCCACAGCAAAGGTGGCTTGATCACTTTGTCATGGCTGTCTTCTAAATTATCTCTGCACTTAAAGCATACATTATCCAGGCTGTTAAAAAATGAAGGGAACCAATAATGTCCACATATCCTCATGTGACTGTATAAAATGTACAGCGCTCTAAAATAAACGGTGGGTCATTAAGATCTGATTTAAGTTTGTACTTGCTTTATTTCTAGTTGTGCTTTCTTGTTTTATTTGACAGGGACAATGCTCATTAATCAACAAGTCAGTTTTTACATCCATGTAAATGAGCCGGTTAGCTATAAGCTAATTGACATCTTTAGTCCCTGAGCAGGTTCTTAAAAATGATGATAAAATATCCATATAGTCCAGCAACCGGCAGGCTTCTTTTGTTTAAAGTGGGAAATTTGGTATAGTATTCTTTCTTCTGCCTACAATGTCTATAAACATTCATGAATCCACTTGCTGACCGGCTTTTGTTTTTTATTTTCCATTAACATCCTATGGCAGGCAAAATTGCCCTTATGCTTTAAGTAGCATGTGACATGTCAAACTAGGGGTTTTTCATGATTCTGAATCCATTCCAAGCATTCGTTTTTCACAAAAAAAACACTCCTTGGGCTAAAAACGGCCATAGACGTCATGACAAATGTGATGAGGTCAGCACATTTTGGGCAAGTGGCTATGGCCGTTTTTAGCCCAAGGAGTGTATTTTGTGCAAAACTAATGCTTGGAATGGATTCAGTTTAACATTTGTGCCTGCCATAGGATGTTAATGGTAGGGCCACAAACTCCTATAAAACAAATTGCCCGATACCGACAGCTGGTCAGCAAGTGGATTCATGAATATATAAGTGTGTGTGTATAGACAATATTTTAGGCCAATAAGACTATATACCAAATTTCCCATCCGTCCACCTCGACTGCCGGACTAATACAAAAACACTACAGGTTTTCATTCAAGTTGTGATATGTTTTTGTGCCGTGGAGGGTGTCCTAAATATTATATCTGGCTTTCCCCTGAATTGAATAAATGGTAAAATGGTAAATGGTGCATTTTATATAGCGCCTTTATCCAAGGCGCTTTACAGAGATTGTGCATTACATTCACCCATTCATACACCGATGGCAGCGGAAACCATGCAAGGCACCAACTAGCACATCGGGAGCAATTAGGGGTTCAGTGTCTTGCTCAAGGACACTTCGACAGTAACTCTGGGGGAGCCCACAGGGTTCGAATTGGCAACCTTACGGTTACCATCCAGGCACTCTACCCCTGAGCCACCGCCGCCCCATAGGTTCATGCATCCCGTCTACCTCACCCAAAGAACAAGACATGTTAAGACTCCGTCCCATTTTCCAGTATGGTCTTTATTCAGTTCAATTTAATCCAAAAAGTGTACATTTTTCTAAGACATAAACAGAACGTCGGGCATGGCATCATTGTTGAACTCTTTAAAGGTTGCACTCTGAGGCCAGCAAGAATACACCAGGAAACCAGCTTTGAAAATAATCCTCCCGTCGGTTTGCATTTTCTTTTATCTATTTTAGCGCACAAGGAGTTAACAATTCACATCAATGCAAAGGAGTTTAAGGCCATGATGGATGGGGGATGGGGGGGCACTAATATGTTTTTTTTTCTTTGTTTTTTTACACCAAATATAAATAACATTTCAAAGCCGTCAAAAGTTAAGTTTTTTTTTCCTTAAATACGTTTTCTAAGCTAGCGTACTATTCTAATCAGTTAAATAACTAGTATATATAGATAGTGTCGTGCCAATGCAGATTCCTCCTCTTGCGTACATCCCATCACAAACATTTTGTTTCCATACAGTATCCATTCCACACGCATGCATACGTACACGCCACACACACATACACGCCACACACACACACGCATAAACGCCACACACACACAAAGGTGTAAGAAAGGGAGAGTTGTTTGTGAGAGGCATCGGTCGGCCTTCGAAGCAGCTTCTTGTGGGGGGGGGGTCGTAAATACACTAGAAAAATATAGATACTGTATTTGGAATGTATCAGATTATAAACCTTGGCTAGTTAAATTGGTGTGTGCTCAAAACAAGCCATTCGGGGGGATGAGCTTGGTTAACTAACAGTCATCTGAATGGAACCATAATCGTCTGGAATTTCTTTAATCACAAAGAACCAAATTTTGATTTGCGTCATTGAGTGGAAAAGGACATTCGTGCGCACGCGCGCAGACACACACACACACACACACACACACACACACACTAAACAATATATAGAAATAAAAAAAAGGGGCTAAAACCTATAACTTTAGGGAGCACAGAACAGTGTCGGTGAGTGAACCTGCTGCCACAAAGCATACATGTATGATTCCCTGAACTCTAGAAAAATGTGGAATTAAATGAGTCATTATTAGCCAAACCGCGAGAGCACACTATATTCAAATCAGAAAATGGATGAAGAGATGGACTCCTGCTGTGAACGTGAAGACACAGCGCTGTGTTGGAACACTGGGACTGATGACTGTGTGACTAAAAACAATGGTACTGTTTCATGTGTGTGTGTGTCTGTGTAGCAGTCTGTCAAGCACCCATCCGCCCCCCTCCCCTCTGCCACCCTCTCCTCTGCCATCCTCTTCCCAGCATTATTCATCAAGCTGCCAGTTCAGCGGGCATGACGCCCCAATGCCAGGCGACACACCTCCCTTTGACTGGCACCGTGCTTAAATGAAACATGTTTGGAAAAAGAAGACAAGATCTGTTTCCTGTCTCCCGTGGACCGTGTGACAGGCAGATGTGTATGGAGGGGTGTACGTGTGTGTGTGTGTGTGTGTGTGTGTGCACAGCAGTTGGTGGGCCTGCTGTGACTGGCACACAGGAGTATCTGCTGTGACAGCCAGATGATCACAGAAAACCCCAGAAGCATTGGATTTAGAGAGAGAGGAGGAAGAGGAGGGCTGGATGGAGATGTGCTAGATATCGGGGGTGGAGTTGAGCGTCCCAGTGGAGAAGGCTATTGGAGGAGAGGAGACAAATGGAGGAAGTACTAGATCGAGGGAATGTTTGCAAGGCTTGAGTCTCTAGTCTTATAGCCTGCTGTGTGTGTGTGTGTGTGTGTGTAAACTGTAAACAAAACAGTTCCTTTAAAAAAATGAAAATGTACAAACAAAGACACGCTCCTATAATCAAATTATACTCGCGTCACTCCCCCGACACAGAACTGCGGAATACACACTCACAAGACAGACAATAACTTCATTCATTCCCAGTTTACGTTTTGCTACATAATGCATCTAAAAAGGTTTGTTTACTTATTCCAATGCAGATCATTTTTACTTATTGTGAATTTGTGACAGACTGCAAATACAGTATTAGGGAATCATTATTTGATTGATGATGCAAGAATGAAAGAAAACAGTGAAAGATAAGTTTGTGTCTTGACTATTACATGATATGATTTGGAGTTTATTGCAAATACTTTACTCAAAAAAATGACAAAAAAATAAAATAATAATAAGTAAAAGAAAACATCCCAAACAGCCCCAAAAGCCTTAAATTCTGCCATTAATGTTTAAAACAATCTCGTCATTAAATGGTTTTACTGTCCGTTTGTTTACTATTGGGCAAAGCATTGTGTCTGTGCATCGTG
>NC_139705.1:52057034-52083354 GCF_964188405.1 Protomyctophum parallelum | reverse complement strand
CATCGTGCTATTGTACATGTTTGCTACAGTATTTGCTGTATCGTTATAAGCTACAGATTAGTAACACGGACACGGCAGCCATGTTGTCGTGTTTGTAGGGACTACAGACGCCACTGTAGCTAGAACTACAAGTTTGGCTAGGCTGTCATCGAGGTGACTAATGACCAAACTAGAGCAAGTCAGACAATTAACATAGACCCAGAAATCTGTCGGGAACACCTGGACCAAATAACTGAAGAAAAAAAAATAACACACCCACTGACACACAAACAAGCAGCGAATTTAAACGGGGTGATTTAAAACTGAAATCTGTTCCAAAAAAATCTGCTCCTTTCAAATATGCCATTCAAACAAAACGCTTGGAAAAAGCATGAATAGGCAAGGCATAAAACGACAGTTCGGGTGGTGGAAGGAGGAATGGGATTCTTGTTTGTTGTTTTTTGGATGAAAAATGGAGCTGCAGAAGCCATAAAAACCATCCCAGTGTCCTCTCTTGTTTAAGGACCGGTGTTGGTACCATCCTCCCCCTGCTTTGTGTCCTGTTTAAGGACCGGTGGTACCATCCTCCCCCTGCTTTGTGTCCTGTTTAAGGACCGGTGGTACCGTCCTCCCCCTGCTTTGTGTCCTGTTTAAGGACCGGTGGTACCGTCCCATCCTCCCCCTGCTTTGTGTCCTGTTTAAGGACCAGTGGTACCGTCCTCCCCCTGCTTTGTGTCCTGTTTAAGGACCGGTGGTACCGTCCCATCCTCCCCCTGCTTTGTGTCCTGTTTAAGGACCGGTGGTACCGTCCTCCACCTGCTTTGTGTCCTGTTTAAGGACCGGTGGTACCATCCTCCCCCCTGCTTTGTGTCTTGTTTAAGGACCGGTTGGTACCGTCCCATCCTCCCCCTGCTTTCTGTCCTGTTTAAGGACCGGTGGTACCGTCCCATCCTCCCCCTGCTTTGTGTCCTGTTTAAGGACCGGTGGTACCGTCCTCCCCCTGCTTTGTGTCCTGTTTAAGGACGGTGGTACCGTCCTCCCCCTGTTTGTGTCCTGTTTAAGGACCGGTGGTACCGTCCCATCCTCCCCCTGCTTTGTGTCCTGTTTAAGGACCGGTGGTACCGTCCTCCCCCTGTTTGTGTCCTGTTTAAGGACCGGTGGTACCGTCCCGTCCTCCCCCTGCTTTGTGTCCTGTTTAAGGACCGGTGGTACCGTCCCATCCTCCCCCTGTTTAAGGACCGGTGGTACCGTCCCATCCTCCCCCTGCTTTGTGTCTTGTTTAAGGACCGGTGGTACCGTCCCATCCTCCCCATGCTTTGTCCCTGTCCATATGGCACACATACCACCCTTTTACTAAAGGCTCTTGCACAGCAGCTCTGGATTTTTTCGCCCGCAAAATTGTCGATTGGCACAATTGTTGTGTCAATCACGTTCCCCCCCCCCCCCCCCCCCCCCTCTCACGGGATTGGATGGACGCAATGTTTTCCTTTTTCCTTTTCCGTTTCAACAAGTCAAAAAAGGACCTGCAGGTCCATAAAGAAAAGACCATCACATCACTGCACAATGAGTCAGTTTGTTTCATTCTGCAAGAATGTTCACATCTAGTAGAATAATATTATGATGTGATTATTATGCGATGATTCAGAGCCTTACGTGTGGTCGATGAGGAGGAGGAGACGAGCTTCAACATGGCTGTGTTTTATTAGAATCACGTGGCGGGTAAAAATAAGGACAAAAGACAGGGGGGTAACTCTGGGTTTAAAGACAGGGGGGTAACTCTGGGTTTAAAGACAGGGGGGTAACTCTGTGTTTAAAGACAGGGGGGTAACTCTGTGTTTAAAGACAGGGGGGTAACTCTGGGTTTAAAGACAGGGGGGTAACTCTGGGTTTAAAGACAGGGGGGTAACTCTGTGTTTAAAGACAGGGGGGTAACTCTGGGTTTAAAGACAGGGGGGTAACTCTGTGTTTAAAGACAGGGGGGTAACTCTGGGTTTAAAGACAGGGGGGTAACTCTGGGTTTAAAGACAGGGGGGTAACTCTGGGTTTAAAGACAGGGGGGTAACTCTGTGTTTAAAGACAGGGGGGTAACTCTGGGTTTAAAGACAGGGGGGTAACTCTGTGTTTAAAGACAGGGGGGTAACTCTGGGTTTAAAGACAGGGGGGTAACTCTGGGTTTAAAGACAGGGGGGTAACTCTGTGTTTAAAGACAGGGGGGTAACTCTGTGTTTAAAGACAGGGGGGGGTAACTCTGTGTTTAAAGACAGGGGGGTAACTCTGTGTTTAAAGACAGGGGGGTAACTCGGGGTTTAAAGACAGGGGGGTAACTCTGGGTTTAAAGACAGGGGGGTAACTCTGTGTTTAAAGACAGGGGGGTAACTCTGGGTTTAAAGACAGGGGGGGGGTAACTCTGTGTTTAAAGACAGGGGGGTAACTCTGTGTTTAAAGACAGGGGGGTAACTCTGGGTTTAAAGACAGGGGGGGGTAACTCTGTGTTTAAAGACAGGGGGGTAACTCTGTGTTTAAAGACAGGGGGGTAACTCTGGGTTTAAAGACAGGGGGGGGTAACTCTGTGTTTAAAGACAGGGGGGTAACTCTGTGTTTAAAGACAGGGGGGTAACTCTGGGTTTAAAGACAGGGGGGTAACGCTGGGTTTAAAGACAGGGGGGTAACTCTGGGTTTAAAGACAGGGGGGTAACTCGGGGGGGTTAGTAGCAGGTCACGCTTAACTTCCCCTTTCTCTTTCTCTTCTTAACCTCTGCAGCTCTTCATGGTCTCAAAGTTCAAAGAACACCTGGGAACTCTCAGTGCATTCATGGGGGGTGGAGGGGGGGGGTGTGGAGGAAGAGGGGGGGGGGAGGGGCGCAGGCGTGTGCCGCCGAAGGAAAGGGGCGCAACGTAAACATTGGCAATTCTTGGCAAAAAAAACAGGAGGGGCAAAAAAAGTGGAGACAAAATATCCTTCATTTTTTTGTATGTTAAAAGTTGTGTCATCGTATCGGGGGCGGGGCCACGTAGACTGACTTAGGCGGGGGGGGGGGGGGGGGGGGGGGGGCTTGGGGGGTCTGACGGGGGGGGGGGGGGGGGGGCTAGGTTGAATGTCTTCTTCTCTGGTCTCTTTTCCTCTCACAGACGTTTCTGAGCGATGAGAAGCTTGGGGGGGTCTGACGGGGGGGTCTCGCCTCACAGGCGTTTCTGAGCGATGATGGAGCCCACCACCACTCCGGTCACCAGGGTCATGCCCGCCAGCAGCCACTTCCTGAAGCTCTCCTGGGACTTCCTGCTCTCGGCCGCAGCGTCCTGGCCAAAGATCTCCGCAAAACGCTCCTGAGGGAGAGAGAGACAGAGAGAGAGAGGGAGAGGGGGGGGCAGAGGAAAGGTGGGCGGTTAGCGGCCATGTAAATGGTGCATTTTATATAGCGCCTTTATCCAAGGCGCTTTACATAGATTGTGCATTACATTCACACATTCACACACCGATGGCGAAGGAAACCATGCAAGGCACCAACCAGCACATCAGGAGCAATTAGGGGTTCAGAGTCTTCGACACTAGCCTGGGGTCCACCTATGCCTTCTATGGCATAGGGCAGCTCCCGGTATAGGATCCACCGGGAGAATCTAGACGCAGCTGTGCGACATGAGACTGATTAGTTGGAGTGACAGAGAGAGAGAGGAGTGTGTGTGTGTAGTACGTGTGTGCGTCAATTTAACAAAGGTAAAATCAGCAGAGAGTGATCGACGTTTGCGCTGCTCTATGCCGTATTGAAGTGGACTCGGTCCCAGAGTTTTTTTTTTCTCTCCCTGGAAATAAAAACGTCTGGGTTTCCGAGGCTACTTCCACACTAACTCTGCATGGGGGAGGCCGCAGGGTTCGAACTGGCAACCTTGAGGTTACCATCCAGCCACTCTACCGCTGAGCCACCGCCACCACCCCCCCGTTATGTATAAAATGGTAAATGGTGCATTTATATAGCGCCTTTATCCAAGGCGCTTTACATAGATTGTGCATCACATTCACCCATTCACACACACATTCATACACCGATTGCAGCAGAAGCCATGCAAGGCACCAACCAGCACATCGGGAGCAATTTGGGGTTCAGTGTCTTGCCCAAGGACACTTCGACATGTAGACAGGAGGAGGAGCCGGGATTCGAACCGCCGACCCATGGATCATTGGACGACCTACTCTACCTCCTGAGCCACAGTCGCCCCATGTATTTGGTGTATTGAAGGCAACAAAGTGCAAAAAACTGTTAAAAGCACAGACAGACAGACAGACAGACAAGACAGACACACACTCGCCAAAAACTCCCCACTCCCCCACGTAGAAAAACAGACAGGCCCATAAAAGAGTGAGGTAGATTCCCTCTCTCTCTCATAAAAGAGTGAGGTAGATTCCCTCTCTCTCTCATAAAAGAGTGAGGTAGATTCCCTCTCTCTCTCAAAGTGACATAAAGACATAAAAGAGTGAGGTAATTCCCCCTCTCTCTCATAAAAGAGTGAGGTAGATTCCCTCTCTCTCCCATAAAAGAGTGAGGTAGATTCCCTCTCTCTCTCATAAAAGAGTGAGGTAGATTCCCCCTCTCTCTCATAAAAGAGTGAGGTAGATTCCCTCTCTCTCTCATAAAAGAGTGAGGTGGATTCCCTCTCTCTCTCATAAAAGAGTGAGGTAGATTCCCTCTCTCTCTCTCAAAGTGCCGTCATCATCTATCTCATCAGAACAGGCCCCGCCCACGGCAGACTGATACCTTACGGCCCAAAACACTCCATCCAATCAGAGGCCAGAAACATATAGGGCTGTATTTTGCGTGTCTTAAGTACCAGGTCTTATTCCCTAACTTGAGTAAACTAAAGACCTGGAGGAGGCGTGATCAATGCCATTTGGCTATTCTGAGTGGCCAAAGAGCATTGACCACGCCTCCAGGTCTTTAGTTTACTCAAGTTAGGGAATAAGACCTGGTACTTAAGACACGCAAAATACAGCCCATAGACTCATATCACTAAACCGAGATAAAAACACAACATGAGACGTCAAGATACACCTGCCTCTCATGCACGCACGCACGCATGCACACGCACACGCGCACACACACACACACACACACACACACACACACACACACACACACACACACACACACACACACACACACACACACACACACACACACACAGTGAGGAGTCAAAACAAAACCCTCTCAGAGCCTGCAGTGCTTTCGCTACATTCCTTGTTGACATTCTTTCCCAGGCAGCCCACATCACATCGTCCTTGGCTGGGGCCTTTCCTCCTCTAGGCCCCGCCCCCTCCTTGGCTGGGCCTTCCAATAGGCCCCGCCGCTTTCCTGGAAGTGATGCAGAGGTAGCAGGAGAGTGGGCGGGGCCACACAGACAGACAGCCATAACAGCGTGCGCTTCACTCTCCAGCCACATGGGGGCACTGTATCTCCTATCTTGGGCTTTGGAAATCACATGCATGTGTATGTACTGTCAATTCAACTCTCAGACATAACAGGGAAACAGTACCGACGATTATATGCTTTAGGTGTTAAGATGCATGTTCCATTTGATGCTTAAGTTGAACTGTTAAAACACAAAGCTCATTTCACTTCATTTAAGCTTAGTAAATGGAATGTACGTGGTCTAATCTGATAGTGCTAATAGTGTTAGACATTAAGCTCAGTTCATCTGATCCTTTGCTGTGATTAGACATCATTAAGAGGACAGATGTGGCTGAGTCATTCAGAGATAGATCTTAGTTTAGACATCATTAAGAGGACAGATGTGGCTGAGTCATTCAGAGATAGATCTTAGTCTGAGTCACTGATCATTCCTTGGTTTTAGGGGGAAGGCAGTCCGGCCATTTATAGAGAGGAGGGTCTGTTGTTACTGGAAATGATGTGGAGGACAGCAGAGAAACAGAGAGGGGGCTGTTTTATAGACAGAGAGAGAGATCAATCAACACAAGCAAAGACCGAGACATACTCCAAGCAACGGTCAGGTATCTGACCGATATGGATCTGTGTGGCCGATACAGACAGCAGAGAGGAGACAATCACCGATATAGCAACCAAAAGCAGGCCTATTTCTGTGTGGATTGTGCAAATGATTAGTACCAGTATGATTATGTAAAGGTACAGTGACAGTAGTTCAGACGGTTGGAGCAATGACTTTTAAAACAATTTTAACCCATTCTGACCTGAGATCAGATTCATACGAGGTTTCCACTGGACACACACTGGTCTGATTAACCCATTCTGACCTGAGATCAGATTCTAGAAATGTCAGTCGCTCTTCGATTTTTCAAAAATAGCAGACCTACAAGCTCGTATCGCGCCACTCGGTGGCGCGCTATGAGCTTGTAGATCTGCTATTTTTCAATAGCTAAAGCATAACATGATGCTGACACCAAAATGGGTGCCCGTTCAGAATGGGTTAAAGCAATGACTTTATTTAAGACTTCTACATATATCTTTAAAATAGAAGTTTGGAGAGACACAGGCCCACTGACTACAGTACCACCAGCACCAATGGCATCACAGTTCGGCACAGACAGAAATAGGCTGCATTTCAAACGGCCGGGCCTTTAATTTACACAAGTTAAGAGCATCAAGCTTCGCCAAATCCATTTCACGTGCCGTTGCGTACTGGAATGTGTCGTCATCTGTAAAACATGACATGCCACACTAGTATTATGTGCAGTCGCAGGCAACGACAGAGTGAAGCCGTGTTCTATGAAGATGTGTGCTCTGCTGCTCTAACTTTCAGAACTATATATTGTCAAATGTAACTATTACTACTATCCAACAAGTGCATATATACGATCACAAATTGAGGATGTGCACCCTGAGGGACATTCGAGAAGTCTGGAAGTCAGTCATCTAAGAGTGAGAGTGAAAGAGAGAACGTTACGTGAGGCACAGCCCAAACATCAGGAGAGGAAAGGAAAGCGATACACAAGGAGGTATCTGGGCCTTACGGAAGGAAGGAAGGAATGCGAGAGGGAGGGAGGGAGGGCGGGCGGGGGAGAGACCGAGAGGCATATGGGAAGCATTGCTGAGGCATTCCATGCATTGGTGTTTGATTACAGACGCATGCCTCGTCGCCTCCCACGCAGCGCTGCGTGAGGGCACTTTGATGTCCACCAACCAGTGACATCACTGCTGGCATGCGTCCAGGACGGGGGGGGGGGTCACAAAGAGATCTACCAGTACATCACAAAGGCTGTGCAGGTAGATCACATTATTTAACCCATTATGGACTGAGGTCGATGAAACATTTTATCTGAAAAACCCATGTTTCTATATGTCAGTGGTGCTCAACCTTTTTCATGTCAAGGACCCCCAGAATTATCTCTATTGGGCCACGGACCCCCATCTCAAAATATGTAGTTCCAGGGACCCCCCCCCCCGGAAGCAAATATTTTAGTCAAAAATGTTCGCTCTGAAATATACAGTATATTCAAAGATTTGCGGCACATTTTCACGACTAAAAAAATAGCAGACCTGCAAGCTTGTAGATCTGCTATTTTTCAATAGCTAAAGTAGAACAGAATGCTTAAAACACCAAAAGGGGTTCCCGCCCCAAAATGGGTTAAATGTCAAAATAAATAAATAATCTGCCACTTGTATTAAGACTTGATTGACATCAAAAATGGGCCTGTTGGCTCAAACCCACAACGCAATACTTTGTTTTCAACTATTGTATCAGAAAAGGTCAGTAGCATGACAAAGTCGCAATGCAAGAAACCCCCATACCAATTCAAAATGTTCCCTCTGTATTTCCAATTCCAAGTGCATTAGTCTTATACACTGCATGTATACCGCCACCGCCACTATCCCAAAGCCCACTCAGGGGACATTGTTCAACTATTTTCAGAGATTGGGTAATGTGTTTTGGGGTGGGTAGATCTGGTTGAGCTCGTCACTTTGAAAATAGCTCTCAAGTCAGAAGAACTGAACTGAGGTCAACAATGAACAATGCAACAGGGCCATGACGACTGTGTGCTGGAATGATAATCTGCCCAAAAATGACAACAGCAGACAATAGTTGACCGACACCCTGCAGCACCGGATGTGTGATATCGGATGTCCATGTACGTATGTGTGCAAGACACAGTGCACGTGAACACTGTGTGTAGGCACTTTTAGGCCTGACGTCGAAATTAAAAAAAAAAGTCTTCTAAATTCTGACAGTTTTCTGAAATACCTCGTGTTTCTGTATCAGTGGTGCTCAATATTTCATGTCAAGGACCCCCAAAAACTTTATGTACTTGGCCGCCGAACCCCATCTGAAAACATGTTGTAATGTTGTTCCAGGGAAACCCCCCCAGAAGCAAAGATTTGAGTTAAAAACGCTCACTCTGAAAGAATATATATTCAAAGATTTGAGGCACATTTTCACGATTTTTCAAAAATAGCAGACCTACAAGCTCGTATGAGCTTGTAGATCTGCTATTTTTCAAAAGCTAAATTATAACAATGTTTAAAACACCAAAATGGGTTCCCGCCCCAGAATGGGTTAAAACCGAGCCTATGTGGAGTTGGCGGAAGCAGAAACTTTGCCGGTACAGCCATAGACATTTAAACATAGACTCTGAGGCGCGTGTCTGTCACAATTATTGAAGGCACAATTTTCCAGAGATTCCTTGCAAAGCATTTTGCCTTCAATGTCAAGCTTCCAAAGCGTGCGTAACATAAGTCCCGGAAAAGACGCGCTGTGATTGGCCCAGTAGTCAATTGAGTGACAGCGAGAGACATGGGAGGAGTCGCATGAGTGATGTCACTCAGGCAGCGAAGCAGCGTGCCTTCAGCGTGTTAATAAATATTTCAATCAATCAATCAATGCCTTTTGATTGATTGATTGATTGAAATATTTATTAACAGTTTGTATTGAGTTTGTGCTGTGAGTGGACGACCCAATTAAGCATTGCACTTGTTTACAAGAGGATCCACCATGTTCAATTCATCAAAACATTTAGAGACGTACAAAATAGCCTTCAGCACTTCTAAATAAGAAAGCTGTTGCTTTGTGTTCACTCTTTAATGTTTTCTGTTAGTAATCTAATCCCCCCCTTGGCTCTGATGTTGTATTAACCCATGTATTAACCCAAAAATAGCAGACCTACAAGCTCATAGCGCGCCACCGAGTGGCGCGCTATGAGCTTGTAGGTCTGCTATTTAAAAAAAATCAAAAGCTGCACTTCCACCTTCATTGGGATCCACGTTGCTCCAGTGAACTGCAGCGGACAGTGAGGCATCTATTTTTTGAGTGGTGCAACCACTCCTACATCCAGCAACGTCCATGTACCTAGGTAGGTAGGTACCTGTTTGTATAAGTGAGCATGGGTATGTTACTTATTTATACCAGTAGGGGGCACCAGAGTACAGAGAAGAAATTGGAACGATACAGAGAAGCAATTGGAACAATACAGAGAAGCAATTGGACGATACAAATTGGAATGATACAGAGAACCAATAGACGGGAGTTGCACCACTCGGTTCACACTGGTGTGCTTTTTTATAATATCTATGGTCACAGCGGTGGGTTCTGAGAATAAGGGGGGCGTGGAGGTCTGTGGTCGAGGGGAGATAAAGGAGGGAGACTGCGTCACGGCCATGAGGAAACCCAGCCCATAATATACGCTGGGATATACCACTGGCCTCTAAATGATCACCACTGAGATGTTTCCGCCTTATCTTCTAGACTTAGTGGTTTACCGGTCGTGTCGCGACATCGAATATACATAGCAGATCTGTGGGCTCAAGGTTGATGCAGTGTGTGACACGTTGTGAGCTTGTAGATCTGCTATTTTCATGTGTTAACCCATTCTGAACGGGCACCCATTTTGGTGTCAGCATCATGTTATGCTTTAGCTATTTAAAAATAGCAGATCTACAAGCTCATATCGCGCCACCGAGTGGCGCGATACGAGCTTGTAGGTCTGCTATTTTTGAAAAATCGAAGAGCGACTGACATTTTTAGAATCTGATCTCAGGTCAGAATGGGTTCATCAGACCAGTGTGTGTCCGGCGGAAACCTCGTATGAATCTGATCTCAGGTCAGAATGGGTTAAATCAGGCACTTTATGCAGGAGGAGAGCCCAACGATAACCACAGTGTCATGGTGTGCAGAGAGGAGGAGAACCCCAACGATAACCACAGTGTCATGGTGTGCAGAGAGGAGGAGAACCCCAACGATAACCACAGTGTCATGGTGTGCAGAGAGGAGGAGAACCCCAACGATAACCACAGTGTCATGGTGTGCAGAGAGGAGAACCCCAACGATAACCACAGTGTCATGGTGTGCAGAGAGGGAGGAGACCCCAAAGATAACCACAGTGTCATGGTGTGCAGAGAGGGAGGAGACCCCAAAGATAACCACAGTGTCATGGTGTGCAGAGAGGAGGAGAAGCCCAACGATAACCACAGTGTCATGGTGTGCAGAGAGGAGAACCCCAACGATAACCACAGTGTCATGGTGTGCAGAGAGGGAGGAGGAGAACCCCAACGATAACCACAGTGTCATGGTGTGCAGAGAGGGAGGAGGAGAACCCCAACGATAACCACAGTGTCATGGTGTGCAGAGAGGAGGAGAACCCCAACGATAACCACAGTGTCATGGTGTGCAGAGAGGAGGAGAACCCCAACGATAACCACAGTGTCATGGTGTGCAGAGAGGGAGGAGGAGAACCCCAACGATAACCACAGTGTCATGGTGTGCAGAGAGGAGGAGAACCCCAACGATAACCACAGTGTCATGGTGTGCAGAGAGGGAGGAGGAGAACCCCAACGATAACCACAGTGTCATGGTGTGCAGAGAGGAGGAGAAGCCCAACGATAACCACAGTGTCATGGTGTGCAGAGAGGAGGAGAACCCCAACGATAACCACAGTGTCATGGTGTGCAGAGAGGAGGAGAACCCCCAACGATAACCACAGTGTCATGGTGTGCAGAGAGGAGGAGAACCCCAACGATAACCACAGTGTCATGGTGTGCAGAGAGGAGGAGAACCCCAACGATAACCACAGTGTCATGGTGTGCAGAGAGGGAGGAGGAGAACCCCAACGATAACCACAGTGTCATGGTGTGCAGAGAGGAGGAGAACCCCAACGATAACCACAGTGTCATGGTGTGCAGAGAGGAGGAGAACCCCAACGATAACCACAGTGTCATGGTGTGCAGAGAGGGAGGAGGAGAACCCCAACGATAACCACAGTGTCATGGTGTGCAGAGAGGAGGAGAACCCCAACGATAACCACAGTGTCATGGTGTGCAGAGAGGGAGGAGGAGAACCCCAACGATAACCACAGTGTCATGGTGTGCAGAGAGGAGGAGAAGCCCAACGATAACCACAGTGTCATGGTGTGCAGAGAGGAGGAGAACCCCAACGATAACCACAGTGTCATGGTGTGCAGAGAGGAGGAGAACCCCCAACGATAACCACAGTGTCATGGTGTGCAGAGAGGAGGAGAACCCCAACGATAACCACAGTGTCATGGTGTGCAGAGAGGAGGAGAAGCCCAACGATAACCACAGTGTCATGGTGTGCAGAGAGGAGGAGAACCCCAACGATAACCACAGTGTCATGGTGTGCAGAGAGGAGGAGAACCCCAACGATAACCACAGTGTCATGGTGTGCAGAGAGGAGGAGAAGCCCAACGATAACCACAGTGTCATGGTGTGCAGAGAGGAGGAGAAGCCCAACGATAACCACAGTGTCATGGTGTGCAGAGAGGAGGAGAAGCCCAACGATAACCACAGTGTCATGGTGTGCAGAGAGGAGGAGAACCCCAACGATAACCACAGTGTCATGGTGTGCAGAGAGGAGGAGAACCCCAACGATAACCACAGTGTCATGGTGTGCAGAGAGGAGGAGAACCCCAACGATAACCACAGTGTCATGGTGTGCAGAGAGGAGGAGAACCCCAACGATAACCACAGTGTCATGGTGTGCAGAGAGGAGGAGAACCCCAACGATAACCACAGTGTCATGGTGTGCAGAGAGGAGGAGAAGCCCAACGATAACCACAGTGTCATGGTGTGCAGAGAGGAGGAGAACCCCAACGATAACCACAGTGTCATGGTGTGCAGAGAGGAGGAGAACCCCAACGATAACCACAGTGTCATGGTGTGCAGAGAGGAGGAGAACCCCAACGATAACCACAGTGTCATGGTGTGCAGAGAGGAGGAGAACCCCAACGATAACCACAGTGTCATGGTGTGCAGAGAGGAGGAGAAGCCCAACGATAACCACAGTGTCATGGTGTTCAGAGAGGAGGAGAACCCCAACGATAACCACAGTGTCATGGTGTGCAGAGAGGAGGAGAACCCCAACGATAACCACAGTGTCATGGTGTGCAGAGAGGAGGAGAACCCCAACGATAACCACAGTGTCATGGTGTGCAGAGAGGAGGAGAACCCCCAACGATAACCACAGCGTCATGGTGTGCAGAGAGGAGGAGAACCCCAACGATAACCACAGTGTCATGGTGTGCAGAGAGGAGGAGAAGCCCAACGATAACCACAGTGTCATGGTGTGCAGAGAGGAGGAGAAGCCCAACGATAACCACAGTGTCATGGTGTGCAGAGAGGAGGAGAAGCCCAACGATAACCACAGTGTCATGGTGTGCAGAGAGGGAGGAGGAGAACCCCAACGATAACCACAGTGTCATGGTGTGCAGAGAGGAGGAGAACCCCAACGATAACCACAGTGTCATGGTGTGCAGAGAGGAGGAGAACCCCAACGATAACCACAGTGTCATGGTGTGCAGAGAGGAGGAGAACCCCAACGATAACCACAGTGTCATGGTGTGCAGAGAGGAGGAGAACCCCAACGATAACCACAGTGTCATGGTGTGCAGAGAGGAGGAGAACCCCAACGATAACCACAGTGTCATGGTGTGCAGAGAGGAGGAGAACCCCAACGATAACCACAGTGTCATGGTGTGCAGAGAGGGAGGAGGAGAACCCCAACGATAACCACAGTGTCATGGTGTGCAGAGAGGAGGAGAACCCCAACGATAACCACAGTGTCATGGTGTGCAGAGAGGAGGAGAAGCCCAACGATAACCACAGTGTCATGGTGTGCAGAGAGGAGGAGAACCCCAACGATAACCACAGTGTCATGGTGTGCAGAGAGGAGGAGAACCCCAACGATAACCACAGTGTCATGGTGTGCAGAGAGGAGGAGAACCCCAACGATAACCACAGTGTCATGGTGTGCAGAGAGGGAGGAGGAGAACCCCAACGATAACCACAGTGTCATGGTGTGCAGAGAGGAGGAGAACCCCAACGATAACCACAGTGTCATGGTGTGCAGAGAGGGAGGAGGAGAACCCCAACGATAACCACAGTGTCATGGTGTGCAGAGAGGAGGAGAAGCCCAACGATAACCACAGTGTCATGGTGTGCAGAGAGGAGGAGAACCCCAACGATAACCACAGTGTCATGGTGTGCAGAGAGGAGGAGAACCCCAACGATAACCACAGTGTCATGGTGTGCAGAGAGGGAGGAGGAGAACCCCAACGATAACCACAGTGTCATGGTGTGCAGAGAGGAGGAGAACCCCCAACGATAACCACAGTGTCATGGTGTGCAGAGAGGAGGAGAACCCCAACGATAACCACAGTGTCATGGTGTGCAGAGAGGAGGAGAAGCCCAACGATAACCACAGTGTCATGGTGTGCAGAGAGGAGGAGAAGCCCAACGATAACCACAGTGTCATGGTGTGCAGAGAGGAGGAGAACCCCAACGATAACCACAGTGTCATGGTGTGCAGAGAGGAGGAGAACCCCCAACGATAACCACAGTGTCATGGTGTGCAGAGAGGAGGAGAACCCCAACGATAACCACAGTGTCATGGTGTGCAGAGAGGAGGAGAACCCCAACGATAACCACAGTGTCATGGTGTGCAGAGAGGAGGAGAACCCCAACGATAACCACAGTGTCATGGTGTGCAGAGAGGAGGAGAACCCCAACGATAACCAGTGTCATGGTGTGCAGGGAGGAGGAGAACCCCAACGATAACCACAGTGTCATGGTGTGCAGAGAGGGAGGAGGAGAACCCCAACGATAACCACAGTGTCATGGTGTGCAGAGAGGAGGAGAACCCCAACGATAACCACAGTGTCATGGTGTGCAGAGAGGAGGAGAACCCCAACGATAACCAGTGTCATGGTGTGCAGAGAGGAGGAGAACCCCAACGATAACCACAGTGTCATGGTGTGCAGAGAGGAGGAGAACCCCCAACGATAACCACAGTGTCATGGTGTGCAGAGAGGAGGAGAACCCCAACGATAACCACAGTGTCATGGTGTGCAGAGAGGAGGAGAAGCCCAACGATAACCACAGTGTCATGGTGTGCAGAGAGGAGGAGGAGAACCCCAACGATAACCACAGTGTCATGGTGTGCAGAGAGGAGGAGAAGCCCCAACGATAACCACAGTGTCATGGTGTGCAGAGAGGAGGAGGAGAAGCCCAACGATAACCACAGTGTCATGGTGTGCAGAGAGGAGGAGAACCCCCAACGATAACCACAGCGTCATGGTGTGCAGAGAGGAGGAGAACCCCAACGATAACCACAGTGTCATGGTGTGCAGAGAGGAGGAGAACCCCAACGATAACCACAGTGTCATGGTGTGCAGAGAGGAGGAGAAGCCCAACGATAACCACAGTGTCATGGTGTGCAGAGAGGAGGAGAAGCCCAACGATAACCACAGTGTCATGGTGTGCAGAGAGGAGGAGGAGAACCCCAACGATAACCACAGTGTCATGGTGTGCAGAGAGGAGGAGAACCCCCAACGATAACCACAGTGTCATGGTGTGCAGAGAGGAGGAGAACCCCAACGATAACCACAGTGTCATGGTGTGCAGAGAGGAGGAGAACCCCCAACGATAACCACAGTGTCATGGTGTGCAGAGAGGAGGAGAACCCCCAACGATAACCACAGTGTCATGGTGTGCAGAGAGGAGGAGAAGCCCAACGATAACCACAGTGTCATGGTGTGCAGAGAGGGAGGAGGAGAACCCCAACGATAACCACAGTGTCATGGTGTGCAGAGAGGAGGAGGAGAACCCCAACGATAACCACAGTGTCATGGTGTGCAGAGAGGAGGAGAACCCCAACGATAACCACAGTGTCATGGTGTGCAGAGAGGAGGAGGAGAACCCCAACGATAACCACAGTGTCATGGTGTTCAGAGAGGAGGAGAAGCCCAACGATAACCACAGTGTCATGGTGTGCAGAGAGGAGGAGAAGCCCAACGATAACCACAGTGTCATGGTGTGCAGAGAGGAGGAGAACCCCAACGATAACCACAGTGTCATGGTGTGCAGAGAGGAGGAGAACCCCAACGATAACCACAGTGTCATGGTGTGCAGAGAGGAGGAGAACCCCAACGATAACCACAGTGCCATGGTGTGCAGAGAGGGAGGAGGAGAACCCCAACGATAACCACAGTGTCATGGTGTGCAGAGAGGAGGAGAACCCCAACGATAACCACAGTGTCATGGTGTGCAGAGAGGGAGGAGAACCCCAACGATAACCACAGTGTCATGGTGTGCAGAGAGGAGGAGAACCCCAACGATAACCACAGTGTCATGGTGTGCAGAGAGGAGGAGAAGCCCAACGATAACCACAGTGTCATGGTGTGCAGAGAGGAGGAGAACCCCAACGATAACCACAGTGTCATGGTGTGCAGAGAGGGAGGAGGAGAACCCCAACGATAACCACAGTGTCATGGTGTGCAGAGAGGAGGAGAACCCCAACGATAACCACAGTGTCATGGTGTGCAGAGAGGGAGGAGAACCCCAACGATAACCACAGTGTCATGGTGTGCAGAGAGGAGGAGAACCCCAACGATAACCTCAGCGTCATGGTGTGCAGAGAGGGAGTGTTGTGATTTAAATAACCCTCTGTTGTCGTCCAAAGAGCTTTCGTCTACTGGCGACTAGAGTAATCTATTAAGAGAGTGGCGGCATGCTTTGATCTCGCCGCAAAGCACGGTGCTATGGGCTATACTATACTATAGTTCCAAACATTTGGAACTATCCCATTGAGATGGAATGAGAACTTCCGCGTTCCATTGTTACAATGGGAGTCAACGCTAGTGATACCCACTCTCTAACTATATGACTCTGCTGGTGACTATTATATACAGTACAAGTATACAGACTATATATAGTATATAAGTTACAGTACATGACCAGCAGATATGGGAGTCTACCAAGGAGAAAACGTGATATCTTTAGGCAAGGCAGACTTGATCTTACAGTTGCATCCCGTATACTTGAGCATGCAGTTGCATCCCGTATACTTGAGCGTGCAGTTTCCCGATAAAGACGTGCTCGTCATGGTGACACAGACATATCGATAAATCAAACCTCCGATATCAGCACACTGCTTCAAACTAAAATACAATGAAAGAATACATGTAGATTATGAAATGGTTATGACTTATGGTTTAAGTGTACAGGCCAATGAAGATAAATCGTCTTTCTAAAAGTCACTCCAGATGTGATGATGATGTGCATTCAAATCAACTAGGAACTCAAAGTCGGCCTGCTGGAACATTACAACATGGTCCCCCAATGAATTGTGTAGGTATGGCTGAGAGCCTGGCTGAGACTGTGTCTTACTACAGTCTAGATGTGAGCAGAGCACAATGTCTTACAGTCTAGATGTGAGCAGAGCACAATGTCTTACAGTCTAGATGTGAGCAGAGCACAATGTCTTACAGTCTAGATGTGAGCAGAGCACAATGTCTTACAGTCTAGATGTGAGCAGGGCACAATGTCTTACAGTCTAGATGTGAGCAGAGCACAATGTCTTACAGTCTATATGTGAGCAGAGCACAATGTCTTACAGTCTAGATGTGAGCAGAGCACAATGTCTTACAGTCTAGATGTGAGCAGAGCACAATGTCTTACAGTCTAGATGTGAGCAGAGCACAATGTCTTACAGTCTAGATGTGAGCAGAGCACAATGTCTTACAGTCTAGATGTGAGCAGGGCACAATGTCTTACAGTCTAGATGTGAGCAGAGCACAATGTCTTACAGTCTATATGTGAGCAGAGCACAATGTCTTACAGTCTAGATGTGAGCAGAGCACAATGTCTTACAGTCTAGATGTGAGCAGAGCACAATGTCTTACAGTCTAGATGTGAGCAGAGCACAATGTCTTACAGTCTAGATGTGAGCAGAGCACAATGTCTTACAGTCTAGATGTGAGCAGAGCACAATGTCTTACAGTCTAGATGTGAGCAGGGCACAATGTCTTACAGTCTAGATGTGAGCAGAGCACAATGTCTTACAGTCTATATGTGAGCAGAGCACAATGTCTTACAGTCTAGATGTGAGCAGAGCACAATGTCTTACAGTCTAGATGTGAGCAGAGCACAATGTCTTACAGTCTATATGTGAGCACAGCACAATATCTTACAGTCTAGATGTGAGCAGAGCACAATGTCTTACAGTCTAGATGTGAGCAGAGCACAATGTCTTACAGTCTAGATGTGATTAGAGCACAATGTCTTACAGTCTAGATGTGAGCAGAGCACAATGTCTTACAGTCTAGATGTGAGCAGAGCACAATGTCTTACAGTCTAGATGTGAGCAGAGCACAATGTCTTACAGTCTAGATGTGAGCAGAGCACAATGTCTTACAGTCTAGATGTGAGCAGAGCACAATGTCTTACAGTCTAGATGTGAGCAGAGCACAATGTCTTACAGTCTAGATGTGAGCAGAGCACAATGTCTTACAGTCTAGATGTGAGCAGAGCAGGCTGAGATTATCCTTGAGGTCTGCGTTATATTGTGGAGGCGGATGTTGATGTTTTGAGGGTCCTCTAGAGGGGGGACTGCTACTTGACTCGGACGCCCAGTAGCAGACCTGGCCATTGATGGCTGACCTCTGAGCAAACAGCCAAACAAACAGCTTCCATGTTTCCTGCAACAGAGCCGACCTTTGTCACACATTTGAAAGAGAGGCCTGAGCAGCCAGAGAGGCACGAGCAGCCAGAGAGGCACGAGCAGCCAGAGAGGCCTGAGCAGCCAGAGAGGCACGAGAGAGGCAAAGAGAGAGGCAAAGAGAGAGGCAAAGAGAGGCCTGAGCAGCCAGAGAGGCACGAGCGCTGGTGTGTGTTCCAACTTCCAGGACGTCAGGAATGCAAATATGTAACTAAGAGCTGAGCGCAGAATCCGTGAGTTAGGAAGTGTGATTCACTCTCATTTTACACGGGACACATTCCTCCTCGCTCCCTCCCTCCTCCCCTCCCTGCAACTGGATGTGTGCAGAGCACAAATGTCCCTCTAGGTTTGGGAACTCAGTTTGACTTCTTTTCAGGCCTGAATTGAAAGACATTCTGACAGGCGTTTATAAAGCTTAAAAATAGAAAAGGTGTTTTGTTTAAAGCTATGTTAATGTGAAAAAGAAAAAGAATGACATAGCTGAACCCAACGTATCATCATATTATTGAGATGATATAATAATAATAATACTAATACTTAATTTGTATAATTAGTATTAGTATATTAATAATAATAATAATAATAATAATAATAATAATGAATTGCATTTTTATAGCGCTTTTCCAAGTGCTTTACAACGGTTCATTCATTCATACATTGGGAGGTGAAGCGGCGAACAGTCGACGCCAGCGTCCTCACTTCCCACATTCACACACCGACGGTGGCGAGCTAACACCGACCCACTCATTGGAGGCAATGTGGGGTTCAGTGTGGGATTCCAACCGTCAACCCAGGGATCATTGGACGACCTGCTCTACCTCCTGAGCCACAGCCGCCCTATATTGCCCTACGCCTTAGCATAAATAGTTTGGTTGTGACTGAGTGACATCTTCTTGTATACAAGAGATCATCTTGTGAAACATGTCAGGGCAAAGAATGTAACTGTCAGTCAATAATGGAGAGTCAAACGCCAAAGTAATGATCAATGGAACTTTGTCAAGACTGAGCGTCGCCAAAGAGGTTACAGGTGGGCCAGAAGATTGTGTTCACATCTCAATGCCTGACGTCGAAATGTTAAAAAATGACTTCTAAATCCTGACAGTTTTCTGATTTGAGGCACATTTTCACGATTTTTCAAAAATAGCAGACGTACAAGTTCATAGCGAGGCACTCAGTGCTGCACTATCAGCTTGTAGATCTGCTATTTTTCAAGACTGAGTGTCGCCAAAGAGGTTACAGGTGAGCAAGAAGATTGTGTGCACATCTCAATGCCTGACGTCGAAATGTAAAAAATGTCTTCTAAATCCTGACAGTTTTCTTATGAAAATATGTTGTTGCAGGGACCCCCCCCCCCAGAAGCAAAGATTCAAGTTAAAATGTTCACCCTGTAATAATATATATATTAAAAGATTTGAGGCACATTTTCACGATTTTTCAAAAAATAGCAGACCTACAAGTTCATAGCGCGGCACTCGGTGCCGCGCTATGAACTTGTAGATCTGATATTTTTCAATAGCTAAAGTATAACATGATGCTTTAAATAATGTATGAGGAACAAACATATCGTTGCTGTCGGGACTAGGAAACCACCTAACTCCATTTTTGAGGTTTTTGATTGATTTAGTTTTTTTTGGCATAAATCTGTGCTATTGAACACCCTTTACGTCTGTGTGTCGTTACGAAAACATTGAACCAATGGAAAGTAGTACATTATTGGGAGTTAGGTGGTTTCCCCCCCCCCCCCCCCCCCCCCCCCCCACAGATGTCAGGAAATTAAATGAAAATATGCTGCAACTCTGGAATGATTCTAGAAGAATCCCTACAGAGTTGCAGCATATCTTCAACTTTTGCCTTGTGTTGTAATAGTGCAGCCTGACTCACTCCTTCACTCAGTGTGCACTGTCATTCTGAGGGTTTTGCAACAACGTTAAAAGGTCGTGGAGTTACGCAGAGAATCTGTCCTTTCTTTCACCCAGTAAATGACACTCTAGTCTCTGACCCACACAGTCCATTTAGTGCCCTCGGTGACAAGGCCCAAAGCCCCGTGAGGAATGTGGGTGTGCAGAGAACAGAGACTAGGACGTGGGTGTTGATGACTGGGCTGTCTGTTAGAACCAGGGCATGTCAAGGCATATCTCCAAACAGTGGGTAGGTAGCTAATGAGGCCTGAAAGTACTTTAATGATTATTTATAAAGGAGGATAAGCATTACAAGCAGGCCGTTTCTTTTCTAGCTGAGCAGGTTAAAGGCTCATATCCATGTGGGTCTCATATCAGATTCACGTGGCATTCAGAACTGTGCTAAACAAGTTCAGAAGTTTAAGGTAAAAGCAGACTTTTAAACTTTCTGGTTGATAGACTGCAGGTGTGCTAGCTTGTTGATGGTGCTAAACTGTAGCAGCAGGGATGTCAAACTCAAATACACGGTGGGCCAAAATAAAGAAATTGGTACAAGTCGAGGGCCGGACTGTGTTTCAACACACGGGCCATTTTTGGGGAGAGGGGTATAGCTGAAAGTTGACCACAAAGTGATATACTTTCACTGCTGATCAATAGTGAAGAGAAGATGCATGCTTGCGCTTGCGGGCTCTCGATACGTGACGATGCACTCGCAGTGCATTGTGGGACGAAGGATGTGTACCTAGTTAATACCGGGTTCAAAGTACTGCCCGGTTCACACGCCCCCCCTTCCCCCCCTCCCCTAGCAGAGATATAGATCCCCTAAGCCACTGGGTCCACAAATAGGACTAACCCCCCCGTAGCTACTGACGGCTTTCCTCTACAAATAATAGAGAGATATATCCCTTTCGGTTCGGTTGAATCTTAATATTAATCTTAATAATCGGGTGCAAGAATTGCTCCGTTGAGGCAATTGACATTTTATTGTGTTGTTGGTTTTTTGCAGCGTCCCCCTAAGTATCGAGTTTCAATTTGTCCTCTGGGGACTCAGCGTCCCTGTTGGGGGAAGGAGGAGGACACAGTGTGTCCTCTGGGGACTCAGCGTCCCTGTTGGGGGAAGGAGGAGGACACAGTGTGTCCTCTGGGGACTCAGCGTCCCTGTTGGGGGAAGGAGGAGGACACGACGACGTGTCCTCTGGGGACTCAGCGTCCCTGTGGGGGGAAGGAGGAGGACACGACGACGTGTCCTCTGGGGACTCAGCGTCCCTGTTTGGGGAAGGAGGAGGACACGACAACGTGTCCTCTGGGGACTCAGCGTCCCTGTTGGGGGAAGGAGGAGGACACGACGACGTGTCCTCTGGGGACTCAGCGTCCCTGTTTGGGGAAGGAGGAGGACACGACGACGTGTCCTCTGGGGACTCAGCGTCCCTGTTGGGGGGAAGGAGGAGGACACGACGACGTGTCCTCTGGGGACTCAGCGTCCCTGTTGGGGGAAGGAGGAGGACACGACGACGTGTCCTCTGGGGACTCAGCGTCCCTGTTTGGGGGGGAAGGAGGAGGACACGACGACGTGTCCTCTGGGGACTCAGCGTCCCTGTTGGGGGGAAGGAGGAGGACACGATGACGTGTCCTCTGGGGACTCAGCGTCCCTGTTGGGGGAAGGAGGAGGACACGACGACGTGTCCTCTGGGGACTCAGCGTCCCTGTTGGGGGGAAGGAGGAGGACACGACGTGTCCTCTGGGGACTCAGCGTCCCTGTTGGGGGGAAGGAGGAGGACACCACAACGTGTCCTCTGGGGACTCAGCGTCCCTGTTTGGGGGAAGGAGGAGGACACGACGACGTGTCCTCTGGGGACTCAGCGTCCCTGTTGGGGGAAGGAGGAGGACACAACGACGTGTCCTCTGGGGACTCAGCGTCCCTGTTGGGGGGAAGGAGGAGGACACGACGACGTGTCCTCTGGGGACTCAGCGTCCCTGTTGGGGGAAGGAGGACGTGTCCTCTGGGGACTCAGCGTCCCTGTTGGGGGAAGGAGGAGGACACGACGACGTGTCCTCTGGGGACTCAGCGTCCCTGTTTGGGGGGGAAGGAGGAGGACACGACGACGTGTCCTCTGGGGACTCAGCGTCCCTGTTGGGGGAAGGAGGAGGACACGACGACGTGTCCTCTGGGGACTCAGCGTCCCTGTTGGGGGGAAGGAGGAGGACACGACGACGTGTCCTCTGGGGACTCAGCGTCCCTGTTGGGGGGAAGGAGGAGGACACCACAACGTGTCCTCTGGGGACTCAGCGTCCCTGTTGGGGGGAAGGAGGAGGACACCACAACGTGTCCTCTGGGGACTCAGCGTCCCTGTTTGGGGGAAGGAGGAGGACACGACAACGTGTCCTCTGGGGACTCAGCGTCCCTGTTTGGGGGAAGGAGGAGGACACGACGACGTGTCCTCTGGGGACTCAGCGTCCCTGTTGGGGGAAGGAGGAGGACACAACGACGTGTCCTCTGGGGACTCAGCGTCCCTGTTGGGGGGAAGGAGGAGGACACGACGACGTGTCCTCTGGGGACTCAGCGTCCCTGTTGGGGGGAAGGAGGAGGACACGACGACGTGTCCTCTGGGGACTCAGCGTCCCTGTTGGGGGAAGGAGGAGGACACGACAACGTGTCCTCTGGGGACTCAGCGTCCCTGTTTGGGGGAAGGAGGAGGACACGACAACGTGTCCTCTGGGGACTCAGCGTCCCTGTTTGGGGGAAGGAGGAGGACACGACGACGTGTCCTCTGGGGACTCAGCGTCCCTGTTGGGGGGAAGGAGGAGGACACCACAACGTGTCCTCTGGGGACTCAGCGTCCCTGTTTGGGGGAAGGAGGAGGACACGACAACGTGTCCTCTGGGGACTCAGCGTCCCTGTTTGGGGGAAGGAGGAGGACACGACGACGTGTCCTCTGGGGACTCAGCGTCCCTGTTGGGGGAAGGAGGAGGACACAACGACGTGTCCTCTGGGGACTCAGCGTCCCTGTTGGGGGGAAGGAGGAGGACACGACGACGTGTCCTCTGGGGACTCAGCGTCCCTGTTGGGGGGAAGGAGGAGGACACGACGACGTGTCCTCTGGGGACTCAGCGTCCCTGTTGGGGGAAGGAGGACGTGTCCTCTGGGGACTCAGCGTCCCTGTTGGGGGAAGGAGGAGGACACGACGACGTGTCGTTAAAACAGAGGTACTTGAGCCCACCTCTGGTTCCCAAACAAGGGAATGAAATATTAAGCAATTGGTTGTAATAAGCTCTCCAGCCGTGCTGAAATGAGTATGACACGGACAGCACACCTAGCTGTTAACCCATTCTGACCTGAGATCAGATTCATACGAGGTTTCCGCACTGGACACACACTGGTCTGATTAACCCATTCTGACCTGAGATCAGATTCTAAAAAATGTCAGTCGTTCTTCGATTTTTCAAAAATAGCAGACCTACAAGCTCGTATGAGCTTGTAGATCTGCTATTTTTCAATAGCTAAAGCATAACATGATGCTAACACCAAAATGGGTTCCCGTTCAGAATGGATTAATAGAAGATTTGAGAATGGATGAATTAATCACATTAGAAATGTCATCAGTTTTGCTGCTTAGTGATTAGACAGAGTTTTGTCAGAGCAGCAGCATTATTGGCTCATACTTATAGGAAGGGAACAAAAAGCAGGCAGGTCTACGCTGCTGTATTTTAACATCAGTTATTATGGTGGTTCTTGGAGAGACGGGTATTTTCTGAGGTGGTACTTCAGTATCAAAAGGTTGGGAACCAATGCGTTAATCCATGTGTTAGTTAGTCTGTGCTCTTCCGTCAGGGGCCTTTATTCCTTTGGCCACCGGGGAGACTTTGACTGCTGCAGGTTGTAGTGATGGTGCAACAGCGGAGCAACCCTGTTATTATGACAAAAAACCCTGATGTATGAGAAGCTATTGCTAATGATCGTTAGCACAACACACACCGACACCGCCAGCCGCCTCTGCATCCAGGAAATGGGCATTAAGCCACGACCGGAGGGAACGGGACAGAGAAAAAAGGCACAGGCGCGCGTGCGCGCACACACACACACACACACACACACACACACACACACACACACAGATCAGCTGCTCTCTGGTAACCGTGGCAACGCAGTCAGTGTGGAATCTCCTCTCGTGTGCCTCCCCCCCCCCCCCCCCTAACCAACTCCACATATCCCAGGCTGGTAGGTTCTTTCATGAGCCTCTAATCCTTCTCCATCTCTTCATTGGGTTCTTCTCCTTAACTAGGAGAAGAGACTAGACGTTAAGCCATTCTGGGCAGGGGAACCCCTTTTGGTGTTTTAAGCATTATCTTGTACTTTATTAGCTATTGAAAAATAGCAGAACTACAAGCTCATAGCGCGGCACCGAGTGGCGCGCTATGAGCTTGTAGGTCTGCTATTTTTGAAAAATCGTGAAAATGTGGCGCACATGTTTGAATATATTCTTTCAGAGTGAATGTTTTTTCTTTTTTTTTTTTTTTTTTTAAGATATTTTTTTGCGGCTTACGCCTTTTATTGATTTTTTGAAGGGACAGACAGTAGGCTGACAGGAAACGGGAGAGAGATGGGGGGATGACATGCAGTAAAGGCCGTGTCGGGTCCGGGAGTCGAACCCGCGGCACACTGCGACTGGATTACCAGTCCGGTGCCCAGACCGTTACGCTACGGCCTGGGCCAGAGTGAACGTTTTTAACTCAAATCTATGCTTCTGGGGGGTCCCTGGAACTACATATTGTCAGATGGGGGGTCGGCGGCCAATTACACATAATTTTGGGGGTCCTTGACAGACATGAAAAAGGTTGAGAACGACATCATGAAAACTGTCATGATTTAGAAGACATTTGTAGAATTGAACTTAGGTCTAAATGGGTTAAAAAAAACAAAAATAAATAACCCCCTTAGAGTGTTCTCCTGTCTGCCTAGCACCAGATCATCTCCCCCCCCCCCCCCCCCTGGGGGGAGGAGGGGGGGAGGAACCCAGAGACGGGTATAAAGATAACCCATTTAGGCCTGACTGACATCCAACATTTAAAATAATGTTTTCTAAAATCATGACAGTTTTCTGAAATACCTCATGTTTCTGTGTCAGTGGTGCTCCATATTCCATATTTCATGTCAAGGACCCTAAAAAATGTAATTGCCTGCCGACCCCCCATCTGAGAATATGTTGTTCCAGGGACCCCCCCCCCCCTTTTAATTTAAAGCACTACTAGTATACGTTTATACTTTAGCTGTTGAAAAATAGCAGACCTACAAGCTAACGAGCTTGTAGGTCTGCTATTTTTCAACAGCTAAAGTATAAACGTATACTAGTAGTGCTTTAATTAAAACACCAAAAGGGTGTTCGTTCCCGCCCTGACTGGGATAAAGAAGGCACGACCGTGTGAAAGACTGAAGCAAGGAGGAGACGGGAGGGAGCACCCCCTAGGGGCCGGGGGTGGTGGGGCGCGCCCTGGAGGAAGATGAAGACTGGGTTTACCTGCCAGGTGGGAGCCGAGCGGGGGGGGCACACACACACACACACACACACACACACACACACACACACACACACAGGGGACTAACCAGGTTAACCCCACGAGGGAACAGGAGGTGTCGTTAATGAGCTGCGCTGAAATATCCTCAGCTGTTGATTTAACTCTGGGTTTAGATCTCTAGACTCTCAGGAGAGACGAAAAGAGAGGGAGTTGTTTTATTGGCATTAACCCATTTTGGTGTTTTAAGCATTATGTCATACTTTAGCCATTGGAAATTAGCAGATCTACAAGCTCGTGTAGGTCTGCTATTTTTGAAGAATCGTGAAAATGTGGCGTAAATCTTTGAATATATATTATTTCAGAGCGAACGTTTTTTTTAACTCAAATCTTTGCTTCTGCATGGGGGGGGGGGGGTCCTTGGAACAACATGTTTTCAGATGGGGGTCGGCGACAAAATACATAATACATTGTTGGGGGTCGTTGACATAATATTGAGAACCACCGATAAAGAATCAGGAGGTTTTTCAGAAAATCGTCAATTCTTTTCAAATTTCATCCTCAGGTCTGAATGGGTTAATACGATAAACAGAAACAAGCACATTTTGACCTTGTGGTCATTTTCTTCGTCAGCATTTTTCACTTTCACACCTGTCTACTAGGACCAGGCCACAGGTTTTCACTTTCACACCTGTCTACTAGGACCAGGCCACAGGTTTTCACTTTCACACCTGTCTACTAGGACCAGGCCACAGGTTTTCACTTTCACACCTGTCTACTAGGACCAGGCTACAGGTTTTCACTTTCACACCTGTCTACTAGGACCAGGCCACAGCTTTTCACACCTGTCCACTAGGACCAGGCCACAGGTTTTCACTTTCACACCTGTCTACTAGGACCAGGCCACAGGTTTTCACACCTGTCTACTAGGACCAGGCCACAGGTTTTCACTTTCACACCTGTCTACTAGG
>NC_139705.1:52042034-52052034 GCF_964188405.1 Protomyctophum parallelum | reverse complement strand
GCACATTCACTCCAGATGGATCAGGATCAGAACCAGTGAAGTCTAAATAACACACTACGCACATTCACTCCAGATGGATCAGGATCAGAACCACTGAAGTCTAAATAACACACTACGCACATTCACTCCAGATGGTGACGTCAGTGTGTGAAAAAAAACAGATTGAAATTTGAGTCGGGAACCAAGTACAATAAAGAAAAGAAGAAAGACTCATACCACTAGCCTCGTTTGAAGAGTCTAAAGCATTCTAAAATAAAAAGGGCGTCTAAATCAGTTCACACACACACACACACACACACACACACACACACACACACACACACACACCAGTAAAACAGCTTTCTGACAAACCCTATGTTTCTATGTCAACCTTTTTCCCCCAGAATTATCTGTATTTGGCTGCGGACCCCCATCTGAAAATATGTTGTTCCAGGGACCTCCCCAGAAGCAAAGATTTGAGTTGAAAACGTTCATCATGTTATGCTTTAGCTATTTAAAAATAGCAGATCTACAAGCTCATATCGCGCCACCGAGTGGCGCGATACGAGCTTGTAGGTCTGCTATTTTTGAAAAATTGAAGAGCGACTGACATTTTTAGAATCTGATCTCAGGTCAGAATGGGTTCATCAGAACAGTGTGTGTCCGGCGGAAACCTCGTATGAATCTGATCTCAGGTCAGAATGGGTTAAAGATGTGCACCACTAGGCTAGACTAAATCCAACAGGCTCAGTCTATAATTGCCCTCCCGATCGATAACCATCAACAAAGACAACAACTGACGACTTAAACCTAAAGTATATACTTGCTGTACGTCAAATAGCCAACATACTGTACAATATACTGTACAAGCTCATGTTGCAACGCACATTGTTACAATTTATAATTTAGGCATTTATCAGACGCTTCTTAATCCAGAGCGATTTACATTAAGCAAGAACAAAAAGCATTGCAATACATCACACATAAAAGTTATGAATCATACGTAAGCTAAGAACGCAGCAGTGGAATATCTATAAATACTTTATGGTGCATTACAGGCATAGTTGTTGCTTGTAGATTATTTATAGGTTATTTCGCAGAATGCTCGGCAGAGACATGCCAAGAATAGAGGATTGCTAATATGGTTAAATTATGGCATTCTTGGCAGGAACCCATTATGTTATACTTTAGCTATTGAAAAATAGCAGATCTACAAGCTCGACGAGCTTGTGGATCTGCTATTTTTGAAAAATCGTTTTTAAACATACATTCTTCCACAGCGAACATTTTGAATTCAAATCTTTGCTTCTGTGGAGTCCCTGAAACAACATATCTTCAGATGCGGGGGTCGGCGGCCAATTACATTTATTTTTCTTTCTTTGACATTAAATAGTTTGAGGACCACTGACACAGAAACATGAGGATTTTCAGAAAACGGTCAGGATTTAGAAGAACATTTGTAGAATCTTTGCTCAGCTCTAAATGGGTTAAAAAAAAGAAAAGAACTAAGTTGAACTGAGCATGACTTCAAAGAGTCGCCGGTGTTTGAAGTCATGACTAATCGCTGACTAACGATTCATAGAAAGAGGAGAGCCAACGTCATCATCATCATCACATGATGTCACAACACTTCCTGTTTGTTACAACACCACGCGTGTTGTCTCGTGGAACACGGTGATACAGTGACACGTCGTCACTCAGCCTGGGGTGTTTGTTTGTTGAGTAAACATCAAAGAGACCTCTTATCGTCCGTCGGGCCGGCTGGGCGGCAGGTAAAAGGCCAAGGGTCAACATACTGTAGGCTGATTGATGACGCATAGCAGTGACGAGGCCCAACCGGCTGCTTTTCAAATGAACTTCAGTCCTTTGGAAGCCGCGTGGCTGGAGTAAGTATGTCACCTAGTATGACTGTATGACCTCGGACCACATGCCCCGCATTGCGTGACTAAGGAACGAGGTGTTGCAGGATGTGGTCCCTGACCATGCATTTAGTAAAATGTAGCAAAGTGGAAAGTTTTGTATTTTCTTCCACGGAACAGAACAGAACACTTAAGGTGTGTGGAGACCTTAACCGTGTGTGTTCTGTTCTGTGTCAGTGTGTCAACGGTGTTACTGGAAGTCTGAGGTTAAAGGGGAATTCCACTCATTTTCAACATTTTACTATGCCTATATAATAATATAAATCACATCTTGATGATATCATCAAGATGTGTTTCACCATGTTAATGATTTTTGTCAGACCTACAGTTCTAGGAAACGCAGAATGGGGGGACTTTTTTTTTATTAGGCCCACGCAACAACTCTAAGTTACATTAATGACATGGTCAAATGTTGAAAATGACCCATTAGGCCTGACCTCAAAATAAATTAAAAATAATCTTCTAAATCCTAAATATAAGCTATGAGCTTGTAGATCTGCTATTTTTCAATAGCTAAATTATAATTACATAATGTTTAAAACACCAAAAGGGGTTCCGCCCAAAATGGGTTAAGACATTCCACAGAAAAGGGAGGTTAGAATCTCAAGAAGGGTAAGTAAGTGTACCAGCTTTCCTGATTGAGGAAATGTACCCATACAGTATATAGCCTACTCATCATGTATCTGCTCTATCAGTATACTGTATATCATAGTTTGTACCCTCTCTTTTTATCTTTTCTCTCCCTGCATTGTCTGTACAACTGCTGTCGGTATGAAACAATAAAAAAAACGATTTACAAAAAAATGTGTTAAATGGTGTTAAACCATATTAAATAAAAACGTAACTAGCACTATTGAATAGCAAGAAAGACACTTATTTGAGATACTGATACTGCACTAATTGCAAACATTTCACTACACTTCTTATTGCAACGTTACAGTATTATAAATGATCCTTGGAAATGGTGGCTTATCATTTTAGCATCGATTGCTGGCAGGCTATGGGGTGTTTTCTCTTGCAGTTTTCTAATCTAAATGTTATGGCTGGGTAAAGTTGGTACTGAAGTGGGTACAAATGCCCCAAAACATTTTGAGAATCACTGCCTTGTGAGACATGCAAAGAGTCTGGTGCTTTGTACCAGGAAGTACCAGGAAGGAATGTCATTACACTGTGGAGCCGCTTGTACCAGGAAATAGCAGGAAGGAATGTCATGGCGCTTGTACGAGGAAGGAACGTCAACATCACTATTAATGAAGGAATGTCATGGCGCTTGTACGAGGAAGGAACGTCAACATCAATATTAATGCTGACAGCTTCAAAATCCCCCGAAGGCAGTTCAGTTCATTCACTTTTTAAAGTGGACTACTTTACTTCCGTGTGTTCTTCACTTGTCACTTCAGGCACTAACCACATATTTATTCACACAACAGAGGCAGCCCGCTTTGACAGGCTGGAATGGCTTAGGGTCGACGACAGAGTACAGCATCTTGCAATGGGTCTGGTCCACACGATTCGATACAGCACCAAGATGGTCTATGTTACACCTGTCTAAATAATGAATTTATCTGATGAATGATTGTGCGATGAGAGGGAAAATAAAGTGATATATGATACTGTATTTTACAACACATTGTCACAAACATATTTAATTACACATTCTAACAAAGGGCTCCACATTGTAATGTCTAAAGAGTGTGATGATCAACACTAGTTTAATTACAATATGGAGGTCCTTTGTTAGAATGTGAAATTAAACTTTAGACATTACAATATGGAGGTCCTTTGTTAGAATATGTAATTAAACTTTAGACATTACAATATGGAGGTCCTTTGTTAGAATGTGTAATTAAACTTTAGACATTACAATATGGAGGTCCTTTGTTAGAATGTGTAATTAAACTAGTGTTGATCATCACAGTATTTAGACATTACAATATGGAGGTCCTTTGTTAGAATGTGTAATGTCTTTATTGACTCTGATAATAATAATAAGCTAATTTGCTTATTGCCATTGAAATAAGTAGTAAAGTGTGCCGCTTTGGATACTATTTACATTATGAAGAGAGGATATATACAAAACAAATAGATTTTTGAGCAATGGAAATAAGCAAATTAGCACAACACCCCAATGCCCAATTAAATTCAATGCAACTCAATTCAATTCATTGAGGGCTTATGGTAGGGGAAATAGCCAATAATGCGCTTTTGCACAAAATAACACCTGGAACCTCTTTGGTGGTGACGTAACAACTACAAATAAAGGTATAAGAAAGCCTTCTAGCATGGAATTCTCCTTTAATTAAGCACTCAAGAGGCATCAGAGATGCTCTCCTAATGCGTAATCAGGAGCAATATGTTCCTTAAAATAACAACACTAGTTGGACGGGAACCCCTTTTGGTGTTAGCATTATGCTATGCTTTAGCTATTGAAAAATAGCAGATCTACAAGCTCATAGCGCGCCACCGAGTGGCGCGCTACGAGCTTGTAGGTCTGCTATTTTTTGAAAAATCGAAGAACGACTGACATAGAAACATAGCTTTTTCAGAAAACTGTCAGGATGTAGAAGACATTTTTTAGAATCTGATCTCAGGTCAAAAGAGAGATAGATGGCTGGCTGGGTGACGATGATTCTGGACCTTTCCACATCAACATATTCTGGCCCAGCCCAGCCCAGCCCGGCCCCCAGACAGACAGACAGACAGACAGTACAGAACACTCTGTTCTGCTGGAACAGACGTTACATTCAGTGAACCTGGCCCAGGCTGGCGGAGCTAGAAGCTATAACCTGGAATGAACACAGCCTTTATTTATTTAGTGTTTATCTCTGGAAGTCTATAAACTAAATGGGGACCATAATATAAACGATCAATGAACACTCATTACAGTAATGTAATGTGTTTAACATACTGAGCCACATACCTGGTGGTTAAATCCTTCAACCATTAAACTACAGTATACTGCCTGTTTCTGACTTAATCGTTGAGCTATGTGGGGCGGAAGTTACCGAGCGTTAAAACGGTACCAGGGGGGCCTTGGCAGCAACATGACAATGGAGACAAACTGGGAGAGGAACAAGGAAAATTAATCATTGACATTCCTCATAAAATCAATAAGCAGGGATACTGTACTTCCTTCTGTGCGTTACCGTGCCAGCACCTGTGGGTCCGTCTGTACCAACCTCCCCTTTGGACCGTGGGGTCTTGTGTGGGCATGTGTTCAATAATCCATTTTGGGTCGGAACCCCTTTTGGTGTTTTAAAAAGCACTATGTTATGCTTTAGCTGTTGAAAAATAGCAGACCTACAAGCTCATAGCGCGCTATGAGCTTGTAGGTCTGCTATGTTTGAAAAAATCGTGAAAACGTGGCGCAGATTTTTCTTTATATTCTTTCAGAGTGAACGTTTTTAACTAAAATCTTTGCTGCTGGGGGGGGTCCCTGGAACAGCATATTTTCAGATGGGGGTCGGCGGCCAAATACAGATCATTCTGGGGGTCCTTGACATGAAAAAGGTTGAGCACCAATGATATAGAAACATGAGGTTTTTCAGAAAACTGTTGGGATTTAGAAAATACATTTGTGGAATCTATAGTCTCAGGTCTAAATGGGTTAACTCAATCGTTACAAACGTGTTGAATTAACCCATTTTAGGGCGGAAACCCCTTTTGGTGTTAGCATTATGCTATGCTTTAGCTATTTAAAAATAGCAGATCTACAAGCTCATAGCGCGCCACCGAGTGGCGCGCTACGAGCTTGTAGGTCTGCTATTTCGAAAAATCGAAGAACGACTGACATAGAAACATAGCTTTTTCAGAAAACTGTCATTTTCAAACAGACATTTTTAGAATCTAATCTCAGGTCAGAATGGGTTAACACTACAGATTTTCCTTCTGTGCGTGTGTGTGCGTGCGTGCGCTGTGCGTGTACCTGTGTGTGTGTGTGCGTGCGCTGTGCAGTGCGTGTACCTGTGTGTGTGTGTGTGTGCCCATGTGCGTGTGTGCATGTGCGTGCGTGTGTGTGTGTTGAGCCGGAGGTGAGACTATATATGAATTAAAGAGGAGATTAATGATCCAGGACATTGAGGCTCGTACTCCCAATCTGTTCCCCGTCTCACTTTGGGGGCTCTCCTCTCTCCCTCTGCACAGAACCCCATTCTGTCACACACACACACACACACCCCTCTGTGACCTGCCCAGGGTGTGTGTGTGTGTGTGTGTGTGTGTGTGAGAGAGAGAGAGAGAGAGAGAGAGAGAGAGAGATGAGAGGAGAGAGGAGGGGAGTTTGAAGGTGCAAAAAGTGTAGAATCTAAAGGGCATATTAACCCATTCTGACCTGAGATCAGATTCTATAAATGTTTCGATTTAAAAAAAATAGCAGACCTACAAGCTCGTACGCTATGAGCTTGTAGATCTGCTATTTTTCAATAGCTAAAGCATAACATGATGCCAACACCAAAAGGGGCTTCCGCCCAAAATGGGTTAAACAACTTTGGGGCAATGGGACATTTATTATGAATGAGTTTTATTATGAAGTCATTACGCCAGTGAAAGCAATTTCCTGTGAGTGTGTAGTTTTTAATTAGATCATTAACCTGAAGTTACATATTATTTAGATAAGATACGAGGGACAAAGAGAGAGAGAGAGAGAGAGAGAGGAGAGAGAGAGAGAGAGAGAGAGAGAGAGAGAGAGAGAGAGAGAGAGAGACAGGATGGGTGGGACTGTGAGTCCGTGTTTGGGTGTCAGCATCATCAGTGGACTATAACAACCCCCCCCCCCCCCCCCCCACACGCCAAAGGTCATCATTATTCAATCAACAGAACACACCTGCCATCTGGCTGCGCTCGGACACAGGAAGACACAGAGAGACAGAGAGAGAGAGAGAGAGAGAGAGAGAGAGAGTCAGAGACAGAGACAGAGACAGAGAGAGAGAGAGAGAGAGAGAGGGAGGGATGGAGCTGGGAGGTGCACAGACTTTCTTCCAGGGGACGTTTTTCGGCCCTAATGTAGAACACCTTAGATGATGACCAATTAGAACACCTTAAGATGATGACCAATTAGAACACCTTAAGATGATGACCAATTAGAACACCTTAAGATGATGACCAATTAGCCGACTGAAAGGCCAGGGTGTTCTGGAGGCCCGGCGGGTCAGTGCACTCTGGACCCTGTTCCTCAGGGTGTTCTGGAGGCCCGGCGGGTCAGTGCACTCTGGACCCTGTTCCTCAGGGTGTTCTGGAGGCCCGGCGGGTCAGTGCACTCTGGACCCTGTTCCTCAGGGTGTTCTGGAGGCCCGGCGGGTCAGTGGACTCTGGACCCTGTTCCTCCAGGGCAGAACCAGCCCGGCTCCATGAGTCCATGAGCCCAGAGCTACAACATTGGAACCTTAATTATGAATTGATTAATTAGGGTCAATAGAAGTTGATCTAATATGATGAGCCCTTCTACAACCCTTCTACAACCTTTTCATATTTTACTTTTTTTGCACATTTTCCTATAAAATGCCTCATTTCCATGATTAAATGTACAATTTCAGAAAATGTGTAATCAAGTCAACTATAGTCAACTGGGGAAGTTTTATGGTGCAAAATATTAATTACATTTGTACCTATTCACATATCATGTATATATACTGTGTAGGTGAAAATAATGTGTGATAAATGTGAAAAAGCTACTCCTGTCGAAGGGTTATATCATATATTAATTTACATATATTGATCCCTATAAACAATTTAATATAGGTATGGTTTTGCCCACTCAATTCATAATTAACGTTCCAATCTTGGGGCTCTGGCTCAAATGGTAAATAAATGCTAAATGGTACATTTATATATATATATCTATAACATAGATTGTGCATCACATTCACCCATTCACACACACATTCATACACTGATTGCGGCAGAAGCCATGCAAGGCACCAACCAGCACATCGGGAGCTATTTGGGGTTCAGTGTCGTCTTGCCCAAGGACACTTCAACATGTAGACAGGAGGAGGAGCCGGGATTCGAACGCCGACCCAGGGATCATTGGACGACCTGCTCTACCTCCTGAGCCACAGCCGCCCCAACAGCCGCCGGCTCATGGAATAAGAACGGAAGGGACCGGTGGAGAAGGGGCCGCTGTGAGTCACCAACCTGGAACCAGGAGTTCAAATCCTATCACGTCTTCCATGTTTCTCCTCTCTCTCTCTCTCTCTGCCCCTAGGTTTCTCCTCTCTCTCTCTCTCTCTCTCTCTCTCGCTCTCTCTGCCCCTAGGATTCTCCTCTCTCTCTCTCTCTCTCTCTCCCCTATAGGTTTCCTGCCTCTCTCTACATTCCCCGTCTAAATTAAGCATAAAAAATATCGCACGCCATTTCCTTCTTCTGCTGCCGTGCATTATTCAAAGTGTTACTTATTTCAGAGTGCTGCTGGTGGCGACTGGTGACATCATTTCCTAATCCTGTGCCTTTTGGGTTGAAGGAACCCATGATGATACTCTGAAGACTTGCTGCCAGTTCTTGTTGTTGTGTTTTTGCTAAAAGCAGACATATTATCAGGAGGGCAACGACCTAGTCTTTATAATGAATGAGGGCAGGGCGGAAAGACACTGTGGTTCCACAACGGAAGATAATATAACTGAGAGAACTCGTGTCAGCGTAACAGTGGAGCAAGTCTGACCCAACACTGCAGCGAATCACCAGAAACAGACGATCTACAAGCATACATGACAACTGACAAGTGTAGATCGGAGATCCATCTGCATCTATGAGGAAAAGGGGCTCAAATAAGTGGTTACTCAACACACATAAAGGACTCGTATCGGTACTCAGTATCGGCGAGTACTAAAAATGAAATACTTGTACTCGGTGTGAATAAAAATGCTATCGGGACAACTCTAGAGGTGAGGCTGAGGTCAGGATTCAGGAGGCGTGAGAGCTGAGAGGCAGTGTGCAGTTTCTGCTTGATAGACTAGATGATTGTGCCAGAGACGGATGGGCAACTTTGACCATGGAGAGCACTGTAGTTCCACACTCACTCCAGAGGGCCACTATAGTTCCACACTCACTCCAGAGGGCCACTATAGTTCCACACTCACTCCAGAGGGCCACTATAGTTCCACACTCACTCCAGAGGGCCACTATAGTTCCACACTCACTCCAGAGGGCCACTATAGTTCCACACTCACTCCAGAGGGCCACTATAGTTCCACACTCACTCCAGAGGGCCACTATAGTTCCACACTCACTCCAGAGGGCCACTATAGTTCCACACTCACTCCAGAGGGCCACTATAGTTCCACATACATTGCATATTTCTGTCGTAGCAAAAAAAAGCCGAACTATACAAGCTCAGAAAGTGCGATGTGTTTTGAGCTTGTAGATGCCTTATTTGTACATTTACAAACTGTATACATTGGTGAATATAAACTAGCATTCTAGCAGGTCTACAAAAACGGGGACAAAAAACAAAAACTAAAGATTTTATTTTTCTTTCATATCAACTAGTCAACCAGCAAGGTGGACTAATGGATGTACCAGTCGACTAGTTGAATAGTCGACTAGTTGCTTAACCCATTTTGAGCGGGAACCCCTTTTGGCGTTGTTATGCTTTACCTATTGAAAAATAGCAGACCTACAAGCTCAGCTACGAGCTTGTAGGTCTGCTATTTTTGAAAAATCGAAGAACGACTGACATAGAAACATAGCTTTATCAGAAAACTGTCAGGATGTAGAAGACGTTTTTAGAATCTGACCTCAGGTCAGAATGGATTAAAGCCCTGTGTGTGCCTCATGCTATTATGTCCCCCTCTGCGCTGCGCGGGTCTCCTTTGATAACATTTCCTGTATTGTATATTAGCCCCGCCCACCATTCAAACCACACGCCATTATGGAGATGTTCCCCATGACTCTTTATCATTATTTGCTCCCTCCCTCTCTCTCTCTCTCTCTCTCTCTCTCTCTCTCCCTCTCTCTCTCTCTCCCTCTCTCTCCCTCTCTCTCTCTCTCTCTCTCCATCTCTCTCTTCCTGAACTCTCTCTCTCTCCCCCCTCTCTCTCCTCTCTCTCCATCTCTCTCTTCCCTGAACTCTCTCTCTCTCTCCCCTCTCTCTCCATCTCTCTCTTCCC